>NC_092118.1:18641294-18721294 GCF_045679555.1 Salvelinus alpinus
TCCTTCCTGAGAATCACCCATGGGTCTGTGCAATCACGCCATCCTCCCTCTCCGTCTCTATCTTGCTCTCAGTCCCAGCGTCCTCCTCGCTAGCTAGCTAATGTCTCGGTCTGATTCGATTTAGGCAATTAGGCAGTAATCTATAGACCCTGGGAGTGATGGAAACATTTCCCACTGTCCTCGTCGTCTTTCTCCCAGCTGCTATAATTAGCCAACTTTGTTCCTCATTAAACATCAGAGTGTTATTTACATACCCAGATCCAATTTGGCTGCATCGAGCCCATTCCTTTTAAACCACCAAGAAAACGCTGGGATGAGAGGCTACAAACCTAGTTACTTATTTACATAGGAAATCATATATCATGTGCTGCAGAAAACCATATGGAAGATGGCGCAGCATAGACATCTAGCTACTAAAACTATCCAGAGGTGGCATCCATGTTGACTGTTCATGATAACAGTATATAACAATGTGTGATGCTGCTGTTGTTGTGAATGTAGAGGAGGTGTCTGAAGGCCTGTTGGGGCATGTGGTCTGATCCTAAAATGGAGGACATTCCTCAGGTCTCTGGTGTGAATGAGCACTGATAGGGGCTGAGGACAGCCTAGTCTGGGCTGGATACAGAAGAGAGGAGAGCACATACACAATTTATTCAAAGTCCCCTATTGTATTGTAGGGGAGTCCCCATGGCGTCTGAACACCACAAGACTGACTTCTGAAGGAATTAACATGCACAAGGACAGATCTGGGTGACTCGCTCATTTGAAAAATTCCTTTTGAGAAATGTAAGATCTAAATTAAATGAACTTTGTAATTCACATCCGAACAACATAATCAAAAGACACATCTGATATAAAGGGAAATACATCAAATGGAAATGGGACTACTGTGAGCACTAACACATTCATAACTTGTTTTGTCCTCTCTGCTTTAAACTAGCCGTGGTCATTCGGCACCATCTTGAATATTGGGGGAGAGCTTTGTTTGAAGGCTATTTGTCTGTTTCTGCCCACTAACAGGCCTGTCAGAGGAGGGGAGGAGAGGGGCTGAGAGAAGGGCCTGTTCCATGGAGCTCTCTTTAGAGCCAGGCAGGTTGGTTGCAGTTAAGGCCTCCACCTAGCGCTTGGCAACTTTTTCTGTTGATATGCAAAGCAGTGCGGATCATTTGGGTCCCCATGGTAACAGCGACTCTGCTTTGCACAAATGTAATGATTAATCGTGGCTTTGATAAAAACGGCCAGAATAGCTCCAACATGAACGATGAGTTGGTGTGTCCTCACCATAACACCTCCCTGCTATTGGCTGGCCAACTCAAAATGGGAAGGTTGAAATTAAACATAACCTTTCATACCAGCCTAGCTAGTCGTGGAGTGGTGACACACACACACACACACACACACACACACACACACACACACACACACACACACACACACACACACACACACACACACACACACACACACACACACACACACACACACACACACACACACACACACACACACACACACACACACACACACACACAGCTCCAAGCCCAGTCCCCGGCCAATAGAGAGGCTGTGGGTTCTAGACATTATCCATACCTGTCTGTGACCCACAGAGATTCTCCTTAGACAGAGAGCAGAGCAGGGCCAGGCTCTGACAGGTCCCATATCACAGACCTATCGAGGCTATAGAGAGGACATGGATGAAGAGGGAGAGGCAGAAATCTAATATGTCTGTCCATGGCATGGTGGAGTTGGAGTGCATATGGAGGAATGTGGCCAGGACTGGGACTGACTGGGGAGAAGTGTAATTCAATCAGCAGCGCTGCGGCTTGACGCAGATTCACTTTGTCAGTTGCACTTTACCATTAATTCATCTTTTGGAAAACAGAGACAATCCAAACAATAATTTCTTTCAACTCAAAAACCTGGCAAAGGGGCGGGTGAAAATCTAATAACAAGGATTTGATAGGCTAACACCCCCACCACCCATCACATCTCACCCTATCAAATAAAAGTTTGCCCTGCCTGACGTACGGACTAGGTCTGTCCATTATGTGACGTCCAATAGTGGGACACAGAGGATAAATCCTGCAATTACGCCTTAACTCACCATTAGCTATATGGACAGAGAGCTTGCAGTCTGTACACTTAAACAGATTGCCTCAACACACACTCACTGTGAGTGAGTAGTGGTGCTGGGGGGGGGGGGGGGGCAGGTGGGGAGGCCTGTCCTGGGAAAGGGTTGTTCCTCCCAGGGCCCTGATTGCACCCCTCCTCAGCACCATTCTGCCTCCTCTGTGAGTAGCAGGACTAGGCTACATGGGACTGGGCTGGGCTGTGCAGCAGAGGGTTAACCGCCCTGCACCGCCCAGTCACAGGCGTGAAGTGAAACAATGAAATAATGGCAGCGAGTGAGCGGCTCAAAGGGCCTGGGTGGAGGGGGGCCCTCGGCACAGGCTCCTGCAGATGTTGCTGGGCCCGGCGGGTCACACACACATTAGCATTCCTGATGGAGAGAGCCCGGATTAGGGAGCTGAATGCCTTTCACCCTCTCTGTCAGAGCCTGAACACACCGGAGAGAGAGCCAGGGCCAAGGAGAGAAAGCACAGACAGGCCAGGAGAAAAGAGGAAGACAGAGAGGAATAAAAGCACCTCAGAGGAAGTTAAGGATAGACTAGTTGAGAGAAAGACTGAATTGTAGACGCTGGGGGAGAGGTGGAGAGAAAGGCAGATGGAGAGCTAGAGGGAAGGGGAAAGGCCCACAAATAGACTAAAACAGCAAATGAAAGAGTGGCATTAACTGGACAATAAAGAGAAATGAAGCGTGTGAGAATGTAATGCTTTTGTATGTGTGAGAATGTATGTAGCATTATAATGAAACGTATTCTAAGTCTATTTGTATTTGTGGCCATGTGAGTGAATGAACATAGACAAAAGGCTTTCTTAGTGTGTGTGTGTGTGTGTGTGTGTGTGTGTGTGTGCAGAGACAAAAGCTTTTGTGAATGTGTGTGTCAGGCCGTCCTCTTTTCCCAGGCCAGAGGTCCGGAGAGGCCTCATATTTCTAGCTGCTGTCAGGCCGGGGTGAGAGGGAGAGACAGCGAGGAGCAGCTGCTTTCTACGAGGTGCCCTGGCTCCCTCATACACGCCCTTTGATCCAGCCTGCCTTGGCCAGCCAACAGTCTCCCCCACTGTATGCGTGTGTGTGTGTGTGTGTGTGTGTGTGTGTGTGTGTGTGTGTTCATGGGTGGGTGTAATTAGCGTGGTGAGGGCCACAGGTGCCGGCTACCCACGCAATATGGCGGCGAAATCCAAGTGGCAGAACAGGCGAAAAAGCGACACCAAAACCTGATCTCTCTCTCTTCAGCTCTCCTTCTTTCTTTGTCTTAGCGTAAGCCAAATTATTCCCCAGGAATGCAGCAGGCCCGGTCTGAAATGGCTGTTTATTCAGCAGAGATTCAAGAATGTGGTGAGATACACACACAGACTCATACATACACACACACACACAATAGTTGTTTATTTGGAATAACAAAAGAGGCACCACTAGTAATTTGTTTTTAATTGCAGGAGAAACGGCTGCAGAGGGATGACCTGTACATCTGCCCAGCAGAGAGAGACAGAAAACAACAGCAGAGAACTACAGCTCATCTAGCTGCTCCAACTTTGTGGAGGTCAACCTTTGTCTTCAGTACCGGGGGATCTGGCCAGGCTCAAACTCCACGCTGCTAACCCATTTTGTCTCATGTCATGATGCCTGGGACTACCACTCTATTCAAAATGGAAGGTTTCCCTCTCTCCTTCTACCTCGCCCTCTGTAGCCTACGTGTTGCTTGCAACTCTAGTCCCTTTCATAATTCTATCAATGGTAATTACTGACGGCACTGCTGTCATTTCTGAGGGAGGCAAGGCGGGGGAGAGAGATACGTCTCCATCAACAAGGCAGCTCATTCTGTGGATTGGCTGTCACAGTGGAGTCACGCCGTAGGACAGCTGGGCGGCTGGGCCTGGTCCTGGGTGTTCAGGGGGCACGCTGCCCCTGGCCTGGCCTGGCCCTGACTCCCCTGGCCATCTATCAGCCATCAGCCATCCATCCTCTTTATTCCAGAGTCCGTGGGGTCATCAGGGCTTGACAGCTCCCAATGCTGCTCCACTAAGCCAAGACAGACACCATCAAAAGTACAGTGCTGTGCTGCGGCGTTCACCGAGTCTGTAATAGAGGTCGACCGATTAATCGGAATGGCCGATTAATTAGGGACGATTTCAAGTTTTCATAACAATCGGAAATCTGTATTTTTTTTTTTTACACCTTTATTTAACTAGGCAAGTCAGTTAAGAACACATTCTTATTTACAATGACGGCCTAGGAACAGAGGGTTAACTGCCTTGTTCAGGGGCAGAATGACAGATTTTTACCTTGTCAGCTCGGGGATTACATTTTGCAACCTTACGGTTAACTAGTCCAACGCTCTAACCACCTGCCTTACATTGCACTCCACGAGGAGCCTGCCTGTTACGCGAATGTAGTAAGAAGCCAAGGTAAGTTGCTAGCTAGCATTAAACTTATCTTATAAAAAACAATCAATCAATCATAATCACTAGTTAACTACACATGGTTGATGATATTACTAGTTCATCTAGCGTGTCCTGTGTTGCATATAATCGATGCGGTACGCATTCACGAAAAATGACTGTCGTTGCGCCAACGTGTACCTAACCATAAACATCAATGCCTTTCTTAAAATCAATACACAAGTATATATTTTTAAACCTGCATATTTAGTTAATATTGCCTGCTAACATGGATTTATTTTAACTAGGGAAATTGTGTCACTTCTCTTGCAACAGAGTCAGGGTATATGCAGCAGTTTGGGCCGCCTGGCTCGTTGCGAACTGTGTGAAGACTATTTCTTCCTAACAAAGACAGCCAACTTCGCCAAACGGGGGATGATTTAACAAAAGCGCATTTGCGAAAAAAGCACAATCGTTGCACGACTGTACCTAACCATAAACATCAATGCCTTTCTTAAAATCAATACACAGAAGTATATATTTTTAAACCTGCATATTTAGCTAAAAGGAATCCAGGTTAGCAGGCAATATTAACCAGGCAAAATTGTGTCACTTCTCTTGCGTTCATTGCACGCAGAGTCAGGGTATATGCAACAGTTTGGGCCGCCTGGCTCGTTGCGAACTAATTTGCCAGAATTTTACGTAATTATGACATAAGATTGAACGTTGTGCAATGTAAAAGGAATATTTAGACTTATGGATGCCACCCGTTAGATAAAATACGGAACGGTTCCGTATTTGACTGAAAGAATAAACGTTTTGTTTTTGAAATTATAGTTTCCGGATTCGACCATATTAATGACCAAAGGCTCGTATTTCTGTGTGTTATTATGTTATAATTAAGTCTATGATTTGATATTTGGTAGAGCAGTCTGACTGAGCGATGGTAGGCAGCAGCAGGCTCGTACGCATTCATTCAAACAGCACTTTTGTGCGTTTTGCCAGCAGCTCTTCGCAATGCTTCAAGCATTGAGCTGTTTATGACTTCAAGCCTATCAACTCTCGAGATTAGGTTGGTGTAACCGATGTGAAATGGCTAGCTAATAGCGTTTCAATCGGTGACGTCACTCGCTCTGAGACTTGGAGTAGTTGTTCCTCTTGCTCTGCAAGGGCCGCGGCTTTTGTGGAGCGATGGGTAACGATGCTTCAAGGGTGGCTGTTGTCGATGTGTTCCTAGTTCGAGCCCAGGTAGGGGCGAGGAGAGGGACGGAAGCTATACTGTTACACTGGCAATACTAAAGTGCCTATAAGAACATCCAATAGTCAAAAGTATATGAAATACAAATGGTATAGAGAGAAATAGTCCTATAATTCCTATAATAACTACAACCTAAAACTTCTTACCTGGGAATATTGAAGACTCATGTTAAAAGGAACCACCAGCTTTCATATGTTCTCATGTTCTGAGCAAGGAACTTAAACGTTAGCTTTTTTACATGGCACATTTTGCACTTTCACTTTCTTCTACAACACTTTGTTTTTGCATTATTTAAACCAAATTGAACATGTTTAATTATTTATTTGAGGCTAAATTGATTTTATTGATGTATTATATTAAGTTAAAATAAGTGTTCATTCAGTATTGTTGTAATTATCATTATTACAACAACAAAAAAATAACAAATCGGCCGATTAATCGGTATCGGCTTTTTTGGTCCTCCAATAATCGGTATCGGTGTTAAAAAATCCTATTCGGTCGACCTCTAGTCTGTAATATACCATCTTTCACCTTTGCCATCTGACATACAAACACACTGTGGGATGTAGGAGGTCAGGAAAAGGTAACCCAGTGTAATATCTTTACCTGTTTCAAAAATGAAAACTACAGTGAACCTGCTAGTTATGTTTTGTGAGTTTACTCTGATAGTACACACGCAGCAATGCTATAAAGGACAGATAGACTATGGTAACAGTGTGCATAAGCATTGACAGTAGGCCTGAGGAAGCCTGGGCCTCTAGTAGGAGCCTCTGCTGCCTGTGTGCTCCCAGCTCCCCTGCTGTCCTTACTCCTCCTGCCTGCCAGCCCCTGATGACATCTAGCGCAGGGAGACGACACCGGAGCACAATGAGGAACCCTGCCATTTGTCAGTTAAGATTGGTGTACCTTTGTCCCCAGTCAATGACTGTCAGTAGCTCTACAAGTTAATATTTGCTTCCGTCTGCTCATAAATTTGCATAGCATTAAAAACCTGACCTAAATGCATTTTTAACACCCCCAGTAATTAGCAGAGCATTTCATAGTAGGAGGGAGAGAGATAACAGGCTGCTGATTCCTCCCTGTCTGACTGTGACCTGCCTGGGCTGGGAGAGAAAAGAAGAGAGGAGAACAGGATGGGATGCAAGGATGTAAAGAGGGAATAAACAGGGCTGGTGTACTGCCTCTTAAATCTAGTACATTAACTCCACACTACACCACATGGGGAGGAGCCAGCATGAAGGGAAATAGCCCCTCCAACACAAAGGGGGAGTGTCAATGAGGGGGCAATAAGGAAAGACAATGAGTAAACAAGCTGGGGAAGTCCAGACCAGGCCTGGCGTGTTAGTAAAACTCCCTGCCTCTCCTCTCCTCAACCAGGCTGGCACTGACACAATAGCCCCAGTGTAATTAGCCACCCAATTGGTTGTTTAGCATTTGCATATAAATGCCCTCACAGGCCAGTGCTAAACACGCTGACACAAGCTGTGCCCAAAACAGACGTTCGCCATACCTCTTCTCCTCTAGGGGGTCCCAGGGGCCCTCTTGTGACAGGGTAGTACCCCCCTCCCTGCGCCTCGTGCCTGCTCTGGCTGCAGGCTGGTACTCATGGCATGGCAGAGAAGTGAATGAAGCGGTGTGGTAAAGGGTAGCCGGGTACTCGACTCCACTTGGTTCCTGTTTCTAGTGAGGTTGTGAAACAGTGCAGCCAGGCTTCCTGTTGAAGGCCCACACAGCCGGTCGTCATGACAAAGTACACTTTCTGACACTAGCCACAGTGCTGGGGGGATAAACAGGGGGGTGCAGGTGGTGTGCACACACATACACACACACACCACACATACACACAAGCATACACACACACTCCCTCTACAGCACACACACATGCACTGGATTGTTCTGAGGAAACCAGAGGTCTGAGGAGTGTGAGAAAGAGTGTTCTTTGCTGATCAGGGTCAAAACACACAGGCTTGTTTAATGTGACCTGACTTACACAGAGAAGCAGAGAGAAGAGAGATAGCGGGATTTGGCAGAGCAGACCAAGCTCAGAGATTAGACTAGTCAGTCAGACCACTTTTACACTGTGCTTCACATTGAAGAGGAGATACACCAGATGCGGTGCTTTAACTGTGTCTATAAATCTGGAGTTTCTATACATAATGTTGGAACAATGTCTTTGTATAAGGGCTCTTTCGTTCACCCATTTACATGTCATTTTCTGTCCACACTGTTGTTATGACAATGGTGATTCATAAAAAAAGCTAAAGAACGGAAGGAAGTGATGGGACTGGTGTCTGTGCCCCCCCTCCCCCCTCCCCCTATCCTCACCAATATAAACAAAGCCTGTGTCACCTACAAACTGGCCCTGCTGCTGAGAGGGGACAAGAGCCAGAGCCTCTCTCCCAGGCCTGATAATAACTAGTCTGCTCTGGCACAGAATAGAAGAGAGAACCACCGCACAGAGGGGACACTTCCTGTTTCATCCCCCAGCCCTGAGCAACCCTCCACAGGCCTCTACAGCCCCAGAGAGCAGGCCCCAGGAGCCCTGCTGGAGGCAGGTAGGAAGAGAGCTGTGTTAGCGCCGGAGGCCTGGTTCTCACCTGCAACGATGCAGCCTGGTTCTCCACACCGGGACAGGACCCAACATGAGGGAACATCTGGCTTATAGAGCACAGAGGAGAAATGAGGCCAAACCTAAACCTACCACCATGCTCTCACTCTGTCCTACACAGAACACCTCACCTGATCTGCAGAAACCACATTGAGCCTCAGCAGAGATGCTACACAAATTAGCCTAAGCTCTGTGGCAATTTCTACATTTCCAGCAACCGCAGGCGATTAACAACCTACTTCAAAGGAAACCTGGTTAAACATTGCCCTGAAGTCGTTGACTACTGAGAGAGCCAGAGAGGAAGAGAGAGTGATAGAGTGTGTGTGTGTGGGGGGGGTGCAAAAAAAGAGAGTAGCTACAAAGAACACTGGCACCTGACAACTAACTACTGAAAGAATTCAGGCTTGAGCTCCCAGTCCAACGCTCACCTCTGGCTGACTTGGTGAATGTGTCCAGGCTGTGTTCAGTTCCTCTGCTGCTTCACACAGCAACACTTCACTGCTATTTGTTTATGCCTGCATTCAACAAGAAGGCCAGTTTGTCCTGTCCGGTATGAAAAAAATGGAAGGGGAAAAAAGCTGCCTTTTCTTACCCAAGTATGATTAAGACAGAGAGATAAACTGATACTTAGTAATTCTACCACGGGAGGATTATCTCATCATTAGATGCAGTAGAACGTCAGAGGCTGTGTTTTGTTTTCACATGTCATCTACAAATAGGCCACAGTTCTCTGCTGCTGTACGCATCCTTATGAATGCTATCACACAGCCGTATGAAGCTAGGATCTGATCAGCCGTGTGAAGCTAGGATCTGATCTGCCGTATGAAGCTAGGATCTGATCGGCCGTATGAAGCTAGGATCTGATCGGCTGTATGAAGCTAGGATCTGATCAGCTGTATGAAGCTAGGATCTGATCAGCCGTATGAAGCTAGGATCTGATCAGCCGTATGAAGCTAGGATCTGATCCGCCGTATGAAGCTAGGATCTGATCAGCCGTATGAAGCTAGGATCTGATCAGCCGTATTAAGCTAGGATCTGATCAGCCGTATGAAGCTAGGATCTGATCGGCCGTATGAAGCTAGGATCTGATCAGCCGTATGAAGCTAGGATCTGATCGGCTGTATGAAGCTAGGATCTGATCAGCCATATGAAGCTAGGATCTGATCAGCCGTATGAAGCTAGGATCTGATCCGCCGTAGGAAGCTAGGATCTGATCAGCCGTAGGAAGCTAGGATCTGATCGGCCGTATTAAGCTAGGATCTGATCAGCCGTATGAAGCTAGGATCTGATCAGCCGTATGAAGCTAGGATCTGATCAGCCGTATGAAGCTAGGATCTGATCCGCCGTATGAAGCTAGGATCTGCCATTACAGAGCAGAAGCTGAAGGGAATTCAGCAGCGACCAGACGGGCTCCGTGACATCACAAAGCCAGGGTCACCAGTCTGTCACGGCCGTCTACCCTGGTGTCGGTCCCCCGAGTCCTGCCTGGGCCCCCAACCCCCCTCTAGACTCACGCCCCAAACCCCCAGCACAGCCCCGTGCCGGGGTAACTGAACCTCCAAATGAAAACCAAACAGTCATGGGAGCGAGGGATGATGCGTGTTGAATATGAAAAGGCCAGGAGGACGCTGTCGTCTGTCACCACCATGCCAGACACCGGCCACAATACAGTGACCAGAGCGTGGCTAGCCCAAACACACAGAAGGGGTGGGGAGAGGCAGACGGTCTGCCATTAACTTCACTAGGGTTTGTGTGTGTGTGTGTGCGTCACATCCTCCTCAGGCCAAACACAAACACACACAGCTCCAGTACTGGGTGCTACTGTGTGGGAGTCTGAATCTCTCTAATCAATTTATTATGAGGCTCCGAGGTCCTCGTGTTTGTTCATTTAACACAGGGAAAATGGGCAAGTAGCATTTGTTTTAGGTATAGTGAGACAGAGAGAGAGAGAGAGAGAGAGAGAGAGAGAGAGAGAGAGAGAGAGAGAGAGAGAGAGATGGAGCGAGGGATGGTGGGGAGGAGGAGAAGTGGAGTGGGGAAGCATACAGGACTAACACCCTTCATCTGACAGTGGATGTGTAATAATGTGGCTTTGAGGAAGTGTTGATTTAATTGCAGCCCAGTGCAACGCTTAATACAGTCTGTAGGACACCTGGCATAAACAGGTTCCACCCAGGAGAGAGGGGGGAGGACAGGGGCAATTAAACCCCCCCAGCCAATCAGATGGCTCTCCTGACATCTCCTGTTTGACAACCAAATGCTCATTTGATGAGAGGAGACAGAGACAGACAGCGTATTTCTCCTTTTATAATTATAATGTCTGCAAGAGGACAATGTGATATAAACAATCATCAATTCCAGCACCATACGTGGAAGCCTTCGCATAATGTAGGCCCCACCCTAAATAATGATATTACTGTGTCTCCTTTATACCACTACCCCCATAGCTATTACCATTACTGACAAAACAACATCACATAAAATAACAAAACACTGAAGAAAAACTGATCATGTTGCCTCATTGTGTATAAATATAGTATATCTCATCATAAATGAATAACAAGGTGCTAGAAAAAATGTTATAATACAACAACAGCATTATGAACAAGTCTCTGTAAAAATGTCATTTGAAACTAAAATGGAATCATTTCCTCTCCTCTGAGGTTGTGTTAATAGAGACCTCTAAATAGGCACCAAAATGGCTGCAGCACTCGGGACAGATCTGATGTCTGAACACACATTCAGAGAGGGGGACAGACATTGGCCTTGACATTTTCACACACACACACACACACACACACACACACACACACACACACACACACACACACACACACACACACACACACACACACACACACACACACACACACACACACACACACACACACACAGTACACAGTACAGCACTAACCCAACACAGTAGCTAAATAGATAGCTGACGTTTCAACTGAACACAATGCTATATAGCATTACCTTCATGTTCATGAAATACAAGCAGGGCCATTGCATTGAAATGACTTTAATGATCAATGTAAATATGCAGCACATATGCTGAATGTCTCTAGATATTAAAACAATTATTTCATGACAATAGCTGTAAATGCTTCCTTATTTACATTCACTGAATGTTTCTACTTGCATCAAAATAACACAACACATATTTATATTAGGTACCTGTGTAATGTGTCTCACAATGAGCAGGCTAACATAATGACTGACAGAACAGGAAAATAAAAAGTACCACAGTCAACTAATGCTTAGAAGTATCAGCTACATGCATTTCAAGCATCAGTGTGCACTGTGTGACACAATAAAAAATATATTAAAAATATATCATTTGCATGGTACTCCTTAGCGCTCGCTAAACTAGAAAACAAAAATTGCACTAAATAATAAGCTGGTCTGAGAATGCTAGAGGAAAAAAGGTAGTTAGCAACATGTGTGTGTGAGCGTGAACGCGGTGAAAGCCCGGTGGACGGCTGCCATCAGAGGGCTAGGGAGGCTGCAGCACTTAGAGGCCATTTTATTGCTTTGCTGTGGTCAAGTGAGGTGCACCGAGCTCAATTCCACCGCAACAATGGCAAAGAGGGCCGCAGAGACAAAGGGGGCTATCCCTGCTTCTTAACCCCTTCACTGCTGCCCTGACGGGATAACAACAACAGACCACCTCCAAGGAACCCGGAGAGAATGGCAATATTACATAAATACTACACTGGCCACAATGGCTGTCAAATGCATGCATACACACACACACACTGAGTCTCATCACGTGCATAGCGTACTCTAAGCCCAGGAGGTGAGATGCTAGGGATGTGAATAGCTCGGGAGCAGTCGTCGTTTCCTGAGCGTCAGACAGAAATAGTAGATGCTAGAGTCCCATCAGGCATACCGTTGAGAGCAGGCCTCGCACTCCAGGAGACTGGAGGTTAGGGAGCATAGCTGCTACCACCTCTCTCTCTCTCCATCCGTTGCTCTCCGTCCGTTCTCTATTTCTCTATCCGTCTCTCTCTCTCTCTGCCCCATGGGGGATCTGGACAGGCTGCCACATTTGCAAGTGAATCACGCTTTTTGTTCGAGTTTTTTTCTTTACACAGAAAAAGAGAAAGAGGGTGAGTGAAGGAGAGGGGGGCACCTCCAATCCCTACTTTCTTTTGTTCTCTCTCTAATCCTGAGGAGGATAAGCTGTGAGGTACACAGAGAGGAAGTGCAGTGGGCCTGCTGGGGTCCAACACATCCCCACGACGCATTCCTGAAGCCCAGCCTAACCTAGACCCGGCCCGACCCAGCCATGAGACTGAGACTGGGACTGGGACAGCCCCACACGGCCACCACTACTATAGCCACTGAATTATAGTACTAACTGACTGGAAACACATAGCACTGCTAGCCTCTCAAATGAATGCTACCTCCACCTGAAAATAAAAAGAATATCTAGCAGAAATGAATATTGAGTAAAAAACATGTATTTGCTTAAAGAAATCCATTGACATCTCAAATATAGAAGTATAAACAAAACAAGAACGTACATGGATAATACCTTGGATGGATAACACCACCTGAACAAATACACTAACACCTTTAGGCAAATATATCTGGAATCTTCAAATTGTGTCATGTGAGTTAGACACGTGGAGCTATGGGAGCAGTGTAATGGAGGCAGGGAGGGACTGTCTGACTGTCACTGGCTCTTTCTGTGTCCTCACTCCCTCCCTGGCCGGCCCACTGATCGACGATCGACAAACAGAGGCCATCGCTGCAGCTGACAGGCTTGCATGCTCATGCTCACACACACACACACACACGCTCACACACACACACACACACACACACACATATTAATGAATTAATAATTATAATATTCTTTATTTAAGTTGATGGAAAATCGTATTTATGCCTTTCTATATGCTGTAAAAATATATATATATATTGTTATGAAATATTAAAATAATCAAATGAGTATACTCACATTAGAAAAAATAATATTGTATTAATGCTGCTTGTCTCTTAAAAAAATATGACAGAATTACGCAATTAATCCAAAAATATGTATTGATGAAATGTCATAATAGATGGACTTTCTGGAACCCGGTGTACACAGCACAGCACAGCACAGCACACACGACACACACACACACACACACACACACACACACACACACACACACACACACACACACACACACACACACACACACACACACACACACACACACACACCTCTTCGCTGGGGAGTCTCACTCCGTGAATTTTTAACAGCAGCGTTTCAGTTACATAATGCACATTTGACTAGCACTGACAATAGCATATTACTGATAGACACGGCGTAACTAACAAAACAATATGTGGACAGGAATCGCTGCATGGAGCACAAGTATACGCAGAGGAAGAGGAAGAAGATGACAAAGAAAGAGAGGAGGATGAAAAGAGGGTGAGCGTGTCATCAGAGTCACAGGCCAGAAGGCTCCATGCATTGTTCCATGTTTCAGTGTGGGGAGAGAAAGGCGACCTCTGTCTGTGTGTCCACCATGTTTTATGCATTCTGTCCTTTGTGATGATAAGCGCCGAGGGTGGAATGCTTGTCTCCGGGGTCCAGGAGAGGGGTGGGCTGGGCTGGGCCTGGCCGGGGGGGTGGGGGTACTGCAGAGATCAATTGGGCAGCTCCTGGAGTGCTCCCTGTCGCCCGGGTACGTAGCTACGTAGGCTACATACGCACGCTGCACAGCCCGCCTGTACAGCGGGGAGCTACAGCCAGCCGCTGCTGTCCTGAATATGAGACACGGCCTTAGCTACTATGTTACTGCTGTCCTGGCTTCCACTAGCTGCTAACTGGCTATGCTACTGCTGTCCTAGCCTCCACTAGCTGCTAACTTGCTATGCTACTACTGTTCTTGCCTCCGCTAACTGGCTATGCTACTGCCGACCCTAGCCTCCACCAGCTGCTAACCTGCTATGCTACTGCTGTCCAGGCCTCCGCTAACCGGCTATGCTACTGCTGTCCAAGCCTCCGCTAACCGGCTATGCTACTGCTGTCCAAGCCTCCGCTGCCGCTAACCTGCTATGCTACTACTTCTCCGGCACTCGTCTGCATCACATCACACAGCACTCGTGGACCAGTCCCTGCCATAATACAACACACTAGCAACATGCCTTAACACTGCTATACAACCATCACACACATCACTACACACTGATGGGGGAAATGACAGGAGCTACCAGTGCTTCTGTTTGTCAGTGTGTGTTGTTATAATCAGAATCCCTAACATTAACGTTAGCGTGTACACAGTAAACAGATAATGTGCAATAGCAACGGTATTTTCTAATGATTAGATTGCTAATTATGCTGATTGAGAAGTGTGTCTCATTTTAAACATACACACACAAACTTCCACACGTGTATGGCATAAAACACCTGTATTTGTCTTCAGAAAAGTATAAATCGCTCTCAATAACCATGTTTGCATTTGGATGCAAATCTGGGTGTAGCTATATGCATTCTAATAGGAGCACCAGGTGTAACTCTCAATCCGCACATACCAGCTAGTATTTTACGTAGTGCTATATAAATGACAAAGGAGGCCGGGTGGCCAACGTGGAGGGCCATCTATAGCTGCTTAAACATGGAAAATATAGTGAAATAGCGTATAGGAATTCTTACCTATACATCCGTATCTAATCCTCTTCTCTCTCTAGCACATTAATCAGGTGAGGTGTGGGTTCTTTGGTTCCTCTCGTTCTCTTTCTCAAGTTCAGACATATTACCAAACAAAACACGTCTGCTTTGTTTTGTATTTTGAAGATATGTCAGCGATAATACCAAACAGCTCACGTGGTGTATATGCACAGACAGCAGTAATATTCACAAGGGGGTCGTCGGCATTTTATAAGGATTACTCTGAAATTCTCACAAATTGACGACATGACATTGCACACCTCCACCTAAAAAAGAATAACAACACAAAAAAAAGAGAGCAGACACACACATACAGTACACACACCTTCCCATGTGTAAATCTACCCCACAATGATTTACAGAATGTTAACACAATAACATATTGTGAAACAGCAAAGCTCAGAAATTCCTGCCAACTTCACTTCAAGAAGATAAAAGAACGACAGCAAGAACAAGAGCTCAAAAAGAGGACAGGGAACAGGGAGGGGAAATGGACTGAAAATCGGTTCGCTGCTGGCATAGAGGAGCTCTCGTGCCGATTTGGGGCTGCTGGGAGCAGAAACCAGGTAGAGCACACACACACACACACACCTAAGAATCACTGCCATCTCCTGGCCCCCACCCCATGTCCCACCCCCAGTCCGCTCCTTAATGACACAGCTGACACGTATGCCACTGGCCTGGGCTACGGGACAACTGGAAGAACAGGTCCTGGCTGTACAAGCTTGCATATTCAAAACCATAATCTGTAATCTGAGCCACTGCTCCTGCTAAACTCATTTACACACAGCCCTACAGCAAATGGAGGAGGGAAACGCTTCAGCCTCTTTCTCTCTCCAGTGCTATCAATGGAAAACTAATCTACACAAACATATTCATATTTATACTATCCTCACCCTTACAGCAGTTCAACCAAGTGTAAAAGTAATTTCTCATAAGTACAATCACAACAAAATCTAAGATTGTGATAAATAAACATAAAATAATCTAAAATAATTAACTGGGTTAAATGAATGTAATAATTATTATTATTAATAATAATAATAGTAACAATAGTTAATTGCTATAATTAATAAGACATCATTAGTGATGTAAATTATTTAAATATCAATGTATCAGGCATCATCGCAGGTAAAAAAATATTTTTTTAGGAAAAAATAAACCTTTTTGGATTTGATTTGGCAACGTGACCAACGGTTGGTGAATATATTGTGCTAATCCATGTGTTGCCTGCCCCTTAGCGGCCTGGCGCTGGCCCAAAGAGGGCTCTCTCTGACTAGGGACATGGCAAAGAGCTTCCCTAGGGGTGCTGCCAGCCCCCAAGAGCAAGGGAGAGAAGGAGGGAATGAGAGGGAGAGAGAGAGGGAGGAGGGAGGGGGCAGTAGATGACCAGGGTAACTGTCTCTCTGCCTCACGTTACCCTGTAACCAAGTCACCGCTCTCCTCTTTATTTCATCACTACTAAACCCCTTATTTCCGTTCCCCTCCAATCACATGCCCAAATAGGACCTGCACACTCAGTCTCAGACACACCAGTTATCAAATATGCTCATGGAACCGGACATACTGAGATAACGCAGGTAGTATCACAGGATAGACGAATAGGGCGTCATCTACAGACTATCACTGAAACAGGAACCTCAATCAAATACCTAACGTCACCAGACTACTGACTATTCACTGAAACAGGAACCTCAATCAAATACCTAACGTCACCAGACTACTGACTATTCACTGCTTATGATAATATAAACAAAGATCACGATAAAGAACAACATAACTGTGATACTAATGTCCTTACTCCTAGTATATTACTACTTGTAATAACAGTAATAATGTTGATAATAAACATCATACTAATAATGATGATAATTACAATTATGGAACATTTTACATTTTATCAACAGCATCAGTTAAATGTCCATATGATAATTCCCGGCAGAATACATACCCTGTTCTACACATAGAGTAATAGAATATTCTGCCAGATGTGCTGGCATTCATATACTGCAGGCTACGCGTTCTGTCCTATTACGTGTATCCTATAGTTTAACACCATTATCTAACATTACATGGTGATAGTGAATAGTAAAGTACAACATTTAGCTATGGGTAAAGACAAATTGCAAGTGTACAAATGTACACCAAATATATTTTTATGTAAATATATCTATAAAATAAATATTGTTCTATGTCAATATAAATCAACTGTGTGACTGACAATGAAAGACCTTAAAACAAAATATAGTCTTGATATAAAATGCAATAAAGTCCTTGTAAATAAAGTAACAAAAATATATATGCAAATTGAGGATCATGCTTTAAGTCCCCCTCCTTCCGTCTGTCAAGGATTAACGGAACTTAATACTTTACAAATACACAACCCTGGTCATTACATTACTAATGAATTGGAAATCAAAGTTGAGTATTTACAATGATTTTCAGTGTGCTGTAGCTATCTATGCTAAAAACATAGTTCCTCGTGACATCTACCCAACCCACGGTCCGCTTAAGCAGAATACACAGCATGGTCAGACTGATACAGTGGTTTACCAAATGCACATACTACACCTAACCATAATGTCTGCTATGTGATCCTAACAGAGTACAACACAAGGAAATCAAGAACCATCTTAAACCCCCATTAAACCATACCTGAGCTGGTAAATGCAGCTGACATAAATATTATACATTGGATAATTACTTTTCAAAAATATCAAAAGGCTTCAAAATCCTCCTAATCTGTAGTACACATATTGTAGTTGCTTTTCAAATGTTTCTACCAAAGGTTTTGATATCAAATCCAGGAGTCTTCTAAGAGCAAGTGAGATGACACCGAGTAGCGTTGCTATTTGTTTTGTAAAGGAGGAGGACAGAGAGATCGAGAGAGGAGAGAGAGGGGCGAGGGAAAGAGAGATGGCGAGAGGAGAGGGAGTCCTGGCACAGCACATGTACTATGCTATATTTCCTTTCCTATGTCACGCCTGTAATTATTGCCCAACCTACGTCTACGGAGCAGAGATACACAAAAACAGACTTACAGGCCCAAAATCTACTGCTCCAAGTTTTCCCCCTGAAATACATAAATAGTAATATAAGCAAAAAGGAAAGTTTTTCTTTTTTTTTTTTACTTCTCTCTTGAAGAAAAAAAACCCGTCTCCACTGCGCCTGCTAGTATATTTGTTTTCCCTCTCTCCAACTACTATCTTCTGAGTCCTGGACATACTGCTGGTCTGAGTTATCTATGAGGTGGCTACTTGCCCCTATAGTTGGGCTAAGTCTGAAAGGTGTTAGGATCTGTTTTCCTGCCCTCTTCCCTGATTCCTTCTCCATGGCCCATGGCTATCTGACCCCTTCTATCCCTCTCCTCCTACCCCCTCCCTCGTTCCCTCTCCTTCTCTTTCTGTCTTTCCCCTACTCTCTGCCTGAGTCTTCAAACCCCATTATTATACTTTCCTTCATCCTACTAGAAACCCATAGAAACATTTGTATAGTGTTTCTCTCCTGTTTACTAAACTAGACGCATGTTTTTTTATCTTGCACTTGCTGACCCCCACAATCTCAGTGTTATGCTTCGTGTGACCCCTCAACGTAACCCCCCCACTCCTCTCCTTTCCCCCAGTCTCACTCTCCCACTGCCTTCCCTCGTTGTTTGTGTAGGGTTTTTCCTTCTTATCTCTCTTGCACTCACTCGGTGACCCCTGCTCCCCTGTTTCTTGCCGTCTGACCCCCAGCCTTTCAACCTCCCCCTCTTTCTCCCCCAAACCAGCACATCCCTGCCTTGCCTTAGCTTGCAAAACGCTTTTCTTTTCCATCCCTCTGTCGCGAAAACTCGTCAGGCTGCCTCATTCTTTCACTCTTTCTTCGAGAGTCCTCCATTTCGTCCATGTGTTCTGTGTTTTCTGTACTTTTTGGGCATCTTGGCACTGCATTCTGGGTCTTAAACGTCGGGAGGTCAATAGCATTTCCGCTTTTTCCTGTCTATCCGTCCGTCTCTTGGAGGGACTAGTTATATTCTCACTCAAACCTAACCGGTCCCAGCGTCGTGTTACTAGTCGATGTATTGCTTATCAATTCAAATCTGGCCTATGTTTAGATCTTTTTTGTAAAATTCTCAAGTCATATTTTTTTCCAAACAATCCGTCGTGTATGATTAATCTATTTCTTCTGACAGTAATGCATCCAAAGTTGATTTAGTCTCGTGTCTGGTTGTTTAAGGAAATAAATAGTTAGGTTTCCTTTAGAAATCAGTAATAAGGTTGTTATTATTACGCAGGGAAGCATGTTAGGTGATAGAATAACGTTATACAATAGCTTTTGAGTTTTCATTTATAATGTTTACTTTTTGTAGGCCTATCTAGTATAATGTTTGTTATTTGTTATGAAGGTAAGCTATATCCAGTGGGAAGGAAATGTTATATTATTGCTCTTACTTATTCCATAAAAATCCATACGAGCTGTCATCTGTCTCGTCGGACAGCCTATTCTGTAAATCCCTTTCTCTGCTCGCAACACCATTCTATTCTTTCCATGCAACCCGCAGCTCAACTCTCTGCCTCGGCTACGGGCTCTCCTGTACCCGAGGTCTTGCTGATCCGCTCTTGTCATGAAACACACTAGACTTACAAAACACACACACATAGGCCTACCGATCGATTTGCATGTGACTCCGTCAGGGAATCAGCAAGAATCGACTTTAACATCGCTTCAAAGAAGCAAACAGGAATGAAACAGGAATGAAAAAGAAAAGAAAATGATGGACAAAGTGGGGAGAGAGAAAAGTAGAGGAACTGAGATGTAAAGCGGGGCGGAGGGAAATACACATGTAAGAAACGAATCGGAAAGTGAAAATGTTGCTTAATATAAAGGATTTGATCAACCCGTGATGGTGCTGAAAACAGCGGACAGACCAAGTGGCATATCTGTCAAAATAAGAATGCGGGCGGTGTTTCTCTTTCCCGGGACGTACACGGACCCACAAGCTGGACTAATGTGCTCCTTTCCTGGCTACGCTCATGTGCAGCTCCCGCTACCCTCCGTAGGCTGAATGTAACCCTTTCACATCATAATCGTCCTCAAAATGTGTTTCTTGACACCAATAACACTTCTCTATCTTTCCTGATTCCATCGAAAAGCACAAATGTGTTTTTAAATCCATGTTTTTTGTGGTCTACTTCTTGGAGAGGAATCGCTGTCTTGACCATTTCTTTTCTTCCAGTCATGAGGAGAACGAGGACGAACGCAGATGTAAACACAGGTAATGATACGAATAAAACCGAGAATAAACAAAACTACTTGCATGAATATAATTTGTGATCGCCTGTCATTTCTCAGAATGTGAGAATAGTGTAGATCGGTGCGTATCTGGATAATAGGAGAAACCTTCGGTTAGCCCACTACTAAAAGTGAAAAGAATCGAATCGTAGAAACATCGAGAGAGGAAAAGACAGAAACGGCAAAGTTGTAACTTACAATTTTTCGCTGCCGCTTTGTGATCCTTGCTTTTTAATCCAGTATTGAGACGATTCGGCTAAAGATCCCATCAAGGCAGTCCCTTTTGGTCAGTTTGCGTTTAGGATGGCAAAAGAAAGATCATTGTTGTTGCGGAGTGTAAAAAAAACGAAGTATTAGTTGTATAGGGCAATATAAAAATAATTTGGATGCAAAGCAGGCGATGAGTCTTGTGTTAGAGGGAGCGAGGAAGAGGTGAAAGTGAGATCTGATGATTGAAAAGAAAAAAACTCTTTGGATCTTTATTCCTGCTAATTAGTTTCCTGCAAAAAATGGCTGTGATTAATTCAGTGCGCATGTGCTTCATTACACAGGCACGACGGGAAGGGCTAATTAGCCACCTTCTGGATCAATAAGATTCAGCAAAGGAGAGAGCTAGGGAGAGAGAGAGGGAGGGAGGGAGAAAGAGGAGGGAGGGATGGATGGATAGATGGAAGAAGAAAAGAGGAAAGTAATGATCAGGAATTGAAAATATGGAATTAAGTACAGCGGAAAGTAAGAGTTTGATTAGAAGGAAGACAGTGAAAGTTAATACTGGAGTAGACGCCACAGCCGCAGCAAACCACGCAATACCCCGCGCTTCGCTGCATTTTGTCCGTTCTTTTTAGTTTTTTAAACTTTAGGCTATATCGCATTTATATTTCTTATTATTAACATATTTATATTAAAACACAGTAATGGCCTATATTCATTATTAAATGTTCCTATATTGTCACTTGTGTTAGTAGTCCAATTTGTAAGTCGCTCTGGATAAGAGCGTCTGCTAAATGACTTAAATGTTAAATGTAAATGTAGTGAGACTAGAGGCAATCTGAGACAGCAGTGCTGACTGCTGGAGTTTGAGATACTTTTTAAATGTATTTATACAACTTATAGACACAAGTCAATAGTTTTATGATAGACTACAGTTAGACAGTACCAAGAAATGAAGCATTATGCAGAAGGAAACTTTGACACGATATGCACATATTTGCTATAGACAACTAAATAGCTTGTTATTTAATTTTGTTTAGTAAATGAATGCCTAGTCTCATGATGATACATGTCTAACGTATGGGATAAGACAGCATGCCACTTAAACTAGAATGCACATTGTAAGCGACTGAATAACACCTATGATAATACTAATTAACCATTTATTTACATATTTGCAAACGTAATAAACTATTTAAACATGATCCGTGCATTTTAAGCACAAAACGAGACGCAATAGCTCTCTTTGCATGCCTTAGAGTTGCAAAAGCTTGTAACAAACGAGTGTAACACTACGTCTAATGATGTGCAAAGTTTAAAAAGCCTTATTCCACACTATCAAGTGTAGGGATCACTACTTTTATATGTCTACACATATATAGTTTGAGCTAAGATGCACCTGATAAGTCTGCCTTAGCCTCACTGTAACAGACCGATAAGTTATGTAACTGTAGTTGCATGCATGTGTAATAACCTACTTCTGGATACAAACATAAATCCTTTTCGTGAGAATGTGGAATCCTTCAATGAAAAACGGAGATTTGTCTCGATAAAATATGCTTTGTCCCAGGATAGTAGTGAGAGGGAGATAGTGAGATGAGAGACCAGGATAGTAGTGAGAGGGAGATAGGGAGATGAGAGACCTGAGGGGATTGGAGACTATAAAGTCTACTGTCAGTGTAAAACAATAGTTTACAAATGACACTTGAAAACACCATTGTAATACAAAACTAAATCAATTTGGAGATATGTTACAATACCTCGACAGCATATCTGCGATGTATTTAAAATAGTTTCAGAATTGAAATTGAAGTTGTGAAAAGCATAGACTCCAACTTCCTGTGTGTGTATATGGTATGAATATGGCCCACGTCCAGTCCACTAGTTTCGAGTAGCTAGCCTCTGTGTGTGATATTGGCCACGAAGCTAACGCATTGAATTCTGCATTTTATGATGTTTATATGTGTTTGAGTAGGCCTATGCATAGAAGATGTATACAACAAACACTCAAGCAGCAGATGAGGCTACTGACAGTAAGAAATGCATTGAGGGAGTTTGCATTGCATGATTCTCATATCTAATATTCCTATGCAGGTCAATACAGGTAGAATATATTGGATTGAATTCAGTCATAATCAATAACATTTCCTAAGTGTCCTAATACTATACTTTGTAGGCCTCATGATTTTCACCTGTTATTACAAATTATAACAACTTATCTAATCATCTCATTGGGCTTGATATTTCACTTCCAAGTGGTTTTTGTGAATTACTTTCTTTTAGTGGTTAAATGTTTGACTATGAGTGTATGGTTTCAATCAAACAGTTATCTGAAAACAAGCATAATTGGCATTACTCAAGTCATATCCGTGCATTTAGAAATTATTCCTGATAAATGGAGAAACTTCCAAACGACTGCGTTCAAAGAGGTGACATTTGATCAATACTAACAACTGTAGTATAGATCGGTGAGGTTATCCACAGGTTTGCCTTTTTCCCCTTCACTTTCCCCCAAAACATTTCACCTCTTATAGAGATGGTCACTTACTACGTTTGGTTTCCCCCACATGGAAATATTGTATTCTAGAAATCAACCTCTGAGCTTGTCCCACTGCCTTTTGTCATGATAATTCTATTGTTGATTCTCTTTAAAGAAATTGACAATCCCTCACTTTCAGTATGCACACTTTCTGTTCTGTTCTAACAGCTCCAATCCGCCCTGATCCGCACAAATAAAACTAACCCGCTTCATTTCATTGATTAGGCTACATAATGTTTATTGGAGTAACATGAATCTGAATCAGTCTATTTTTTGATGAAGACGTGCACGTTTAAGTTGATATAATATGTAGATTGTACAAAACACATAGGCCTATCTTATTTTTCTCCTTTACGTAATTTCTGAGATTCCAAACGCAGCTGTAATTCTAGTTTTAGGCTACTTCGATGATTTTATACGAGAATAAACGCACTTAAATATAACCTTAACTAAGAGTAATCTTAAATGAAAAGGTAATGTCTATATTTTAGCGTTTTTTCTTCATGACATTAAGCTAACATATGGCCTACTTAAACGGCCACACACATGTAAGGTATTTGATAATGAACACACAATACTATTTAGATTCAAATAAGACATGTCAAAAATATTTTTTTTTCGATGTTTTATTCTGAATGCTCATGTTGCATGCCTATTAAAATCTTCATTTGTATCTTGCTCTGATGTACGGTGAACATTAGGGATGACAATCAAAATGGGGAGCCTCACGTTCAATGTGAGCTCGTGCAGGTACGTCAGATTTCAGCGCCATCTACTTATTAGGGAAAAATCCTTACTTTGTACTCCACAGCAGAGCACTTGCTTGACTATTAGGACCAAAAAGCGAAAACGCCTGATGCAAACAATAGCGTGTGTGTGTGTGTGTGTGTGCGTGCATGCGTGTGCCAAAGCCAATATTTGCAATGTTACAAGATTTTGCACCCATATAAAAGCATATTTGAGGCCACATATTTGATGGACCAATCGGGAATGTATCGATACAGAATCTTAGCACGGAGGCCTGCTTTGCATGTCACCTGTACCAAAACCATAATGACCAAGTGTGCCAAACTGAGATGCTGATTTAGCTGTGTGAGAGGCAGACTGAAAGGATTTGCGATGTGTCTACTCTCTCGGGAAAGGGAGATTGTAAAAATGAATGGGTAGAAAATAGAGTGCGAGAGGAGTTCGAGAGCCAGTGAGCTAATAAAGAGCCTTGTGTGATTGGGGCTGGTGAGAGACATAGCCTATCAGAGCCAGTCTATCGCTCTAGCAAACCGAACAATGCCAATCTTAGTTTACAGTTTATGTTTAACTAACAAGCATTAATACCGTATAGATCTGACTCAGTAGGATAACTCACGTTTCTGAATATACAGACCAATTAGTACGAGCCTCGAAAAAAATGTGACAGGCTCACGAGCCTTTGTGTTAGGTGAATTACGATAACTGTCCACGTGCTAACCTCAATAGGCCTATATCGGTGAGTGGTTTAGCAAATTCACCACAACCTGTATGACAGCCCGTGGAATGCTCACTCCATTATTTGGGTCGCATTAAAATACTTGACCATCACAGAGCTGCAGGAAACAAAACAATATATTTAAACACTCATGTATGGACCCTTAATATTGTGTAACATGGTTATAGTTTGGAATAATATTTTGCTATTCTACATTTACTGACGTTAAGTGATTGTATTCATTTCTATTTCAGAATATGCATGGGTAGGCCTACTGTGTGTGTGTGTTACTTTATCTTAACCTCATGCACCGCGCGTGCCATCCCAGGATAACAAAGCACAAAAGGGAGCACAGAGGAAATGAGAGCGGAGTGAAAGCGTTTACAGATAAAAGCTGCTGTCTGGAATGGCTCTGTAACTTTATAAAGGGATAATGAACATTTTAGTCCGGAGGATTTGGGGATTTGGGCTATTATATTAACATATGAGGCACGCAAGTCCAGGTTTTATATATTTAGGTACATAGAAGAGAAGGGGGCATAGCACATTCCGCAACACTAAAACAGTTTCCAAGAAAACGTTCATCTTATAACATTGTTTTCACCTCAGCACTGAATGACACTAACATGCTGGAATAAAAAAGTATGATTAACAGATTAAATAATTTGTCAAATGAAAAAAGTCACCTTTGGATAAATGTGCATTTGAAAATGTGGATAGGCAAAGTTAAATGCTGTTGCTTATGTTCCTTCTAAAACAAACTGAGTATTCTTCAAGGGTTTAGTCAGTAAGCAGCAACGTGCTTTTGTCCGGCCCTGCTGCGCCTGGGGTGGATGGGGCATTACATGCTACCAGGTGCAATGGGAGCGCCCTCTTATGTTCAGTCTGACCACGGGGATCAATGAGCACATGAACCTGCCTCACCAGAGTCATGTGCCTCTCAGAAAGATAATCATCCCCGGTGCCCACCTGTGCGCCACCGCGCCAGCCCATGCTATCAGACTGCGATAGTGTCTTTAGCTATTTACATATGGCCAACATGCAAATCACCAGATACAGTCCACCGCCCAAAGGAGATGTGCAAAGGACAAGACCCATACAGGCTACTCTAGAGATGTTAGTTTAAATAAACAATATAGCTCATTCATCAGTGTTTACTTGTATCTAAAGCCATCTCTGCAGTGTATTTCCATACGAGTATTCAGTGGTGGGCAAAAATATTTTTTAGAAAAAATAAATGAATCAATAAATAGAGATATAGATGTTCAACCCATCATATCAAAATAGGCTATAGTCTTGCTTTACAGCAGTTCTATAGTGTATATCTATTTCTGTAGGCTAATATTTAACTAGTCAACTCAATGTGATTACATTTTATTTGCTAGTTAGTGATGCCATGCAATGTTAATAAAATATGAATATTAATTAATATAATTATCATTTTATTTTAGGTTATATCATAATAAGACCTCATTCGGGACCTTATACAGATGTTAGAATGATGTATTTTTTAAGATTAGAGTGAAGGGTTCCCCTATCCCCTATGTATGGGGGTGTCTTACACACAAGTGAAGATTAATATATTACAATTTAGTCATTATTTAAACATGTGTTCCTTATGAATGCACTACAGAGACCGAATCTTTACGGAAGCGTTTTACGTAGGCCTAGAGGTTATTTTGCATTGAACTGTTAACCCTGGAGTAAGAAGATCTGCCGTAGCCTGATGTTTGCTAAACTGTGATGCATGATGAATATTTCATCCGTTAGTTCACAATCCCCTCTTCTTCTCTCCAAAGACTATTCTCTTCGTCACACGCAGCATATACATTTAAGACACACAAAATGCAACTTTTGCATGATATTTTGCATGCCCTGCGTTCCGTTTTGTATCAAACAGCGTCCTGTTTTAAATAATCTTATTGCAAACCCACTTAATCTATTTATTGTGTCGTAACTGTGTTTGGACAAAATGATTTTGAGAACAGTGTTTTTCTTTGATCTATGCAGGGCATGGAAAGGAAAAAAGTATAAAATATGAACAACATCCGGCGACCAACCTTGACCTATTGTTGTTCATTTTCTGTCCACCCATGGGTCATACGGTAATTTGTGAGGGCATTTCATTTCTACGTGTGTGCATATAGACCTATGTAATTTTACTGTTTTCAAATCAATATTATTTCCCAACCTGCGCTACTTAGATAGGGTGGACAAGTACCAGGCTATATGTTTATAACATGTTAATTACAAAACTCTACATGTGATTACTTAATTAGAACTTAATTTGTTTGAAAAGTAGCGAAACCTGTTTGTTTGTGTATTATGTGCATACTCCACTCACATTTCCATTGCTGATTAATCATTCGAAATTGCTATTCAAATCGTAAATTTTTTGCAGAGAAAACACTTCATGGTTTGATTGAAATGAAGGATTGTAATATTCACCACGTATTCACAAACGAGACGATTCCGATCTCAAAAACATCCATTCTATGCATTTGTAATTGTTTTTGTCTGTTACATGAATGTATTGTGTAAACGAAAATTAAACGCAATTAAAAAAATGATATTTTTGTCTCTAGTATTAACTTTTGTCAAAGTAAATGAAAACAATAAACCAGCAACGTCAGAAAGTGGGGACAACACTGACATCGGTTGTGTGGATGCTAACTGAACTGGGAGCAGGACGACCTGTTTGTTGTGATGACCATGATTTAGAGATAGTGACGTTGGAGGGTAAATATGACTACCGTCCGTCTGGTCACTGTCTCATTCACATTAAAAATAAGGAATATTCATTAATCTGGCTCTATTCTTAGATACTACTGCACTGCACTGTTGGAGCTTGGAACACAAGCATTTCACTACACCCGCAATAACATCTGCTAAATATGTGTATGTGACCAATAAAATTGGATTTGATTACTTGTGTCCTCCTGCTACCAACTCACTATACCTCTTCAGAATGTACATTATTATTTTAATTCAAATGTTGTATTCGTTGTTGGTGAGTGGATGTAGGAAGCTACGTGTTTTATTGCTAATGTCGATTTTAGAAATGTGCATTTCAGAAAACGAAGGTCAGCAACGGGGTTTGCTTATGTAAATACTGTAGGCCTATGCAACATGCAACGTGTGTGTGTGCGCGCGCACACGTGCGTGCCTGTGCCCCCTTACCGGGTAGGTTTGCTACTACCGAATAATCCTATTTTTTTTGTAATCAACTAATAATGTCCATTACAATATGAAACATCACAGCTTGATTTCCTTCGTTTATTATTACAGTTGGTTCTATTCTGCATTTAGTTTTGTCTGTACACGGACACAATCCTCTGTTCCAACGTCAAAATAACGTGTTGAGAAACTATAAGTGATGCAAGGGGACAATATTCGTCTCTGTGCACTAAAGTAGTACAGATGTCTCCCCATCACCCGTGCAAAAACAAGACACAAATGTATTTCAACCTGCCTGGAGCAAGCCTCAGTCCATCCGAGCAGCCTCATCATCCCTTATCACTGTCTGTCTGTGCTTCAACCATTTCATCTCTCTTCAGGTAAGAACATTATTTTCAAAAACGACATTTTAAACCAATTCGTTTCCATAGACACTGTGATGAATACACTGGTGAGATAAACCAATTCAACCAAGAGACCGGCGCACAGTTAAAAATTACGGACTTTCAATCAAAATCAAATGAACGCTCTAACAACAATTTGATTGTCTTAGTTGCATTGCAATGTCGATATACAAAGTTGTCCAATGCTACAAAATCAAGTCAATAATTGTATAAATGCGCAGAGTACAACCAAGATTACAGTGATGGTATAATTCACAGGCCTTATGCACATCTCCATAGTTCCGGTTACGCGTAGGCTAAAACAGGCCTAGCGCATACATTTCAGGTCTACGGGGACATATAGAATAATGGACAAATCCCGAGAGCTGCTGTCAAGTGCTCATGGTGACAGACAGAGCCATGACGCATGGGCTTTGCGCGCTCTAGAGAGGAGAGGGGAGAGAACCGGGCGGCTCCAAAGACCAGGGCAGAGGGCTCCCAAATCAGAGCCATATGACCACTATACTGCACTGTGAATGAGAGGGAATATAACTGCTGCAGAATAGAATAACGCATGTCCACCCTTAAATTATCAACCGAAAAGGAAACATTACATCGACGCATAATATTGTGCCTGGTTTGGCTTTGCGCTAACAACATTCTAGGCCTAAAAGGAGAGTCATTTTCTCCGAGATGCTGCCAGAAAGCCCCCAAATCGCACACGATGAGAGATGACAGGTGGAAGCGGACACAGAAGGGCAACCGAGATCTAGGATATCGCCAAGGGTCACCATCTAAATCCTGTGCCTCTGGATGCTTCTCTTTCAGCTGACATATATGGCTGGCTTATGTGCCAAGCTATGGTCATGAAATCATTTCATCCACGCATGAACGCTTTCTTGAATTTGCCGTCAGGAAATCTTGCCTTTTCTACAACCCAAATACCAACAAAATAACCACAAATACTTAAGCTGAAATTACAAAAATACAAATGTATGACTGATTTCTTGATAAACATTCGATATGGAAATGAAGGCTTATTTACTGATTATATTGAACAAAGTATATGTTTTCATTCTCTTCTGATGTCATAATATCAAGGTAGAAAAAGGAATCGCATGTATAACTATTATAACTCCGATTCTAACTCTTATAGCCTACTGATTATTGAGCATCAACATTTGTCTTTGAATGAGAACAAACTAACAATTTCAATAGGCTATCATAATTTGCCAGCCATCGATATGAATTCTAAATCCCCAAGTGTGTAACCTACAGGTATACCTACTACATTCCAGGTAATAGTTATTATGCATGGTAACAACGCCCTAATAGGAACACATGCATTGCCGATTGAGTCAGGTGCATCAAAGGGCACACGTTGAGAATAACCTTTGATTTCCTTATGAAGTTAGAGCTCATCAAATTAAAGTTCATCTAATTTCAATTGTGTCGTCATTTGCATTAAGACTAGTTAATCTAGTATTAATGCAAATGACGACATTGATGTTGATGATGATAATGATGATGATGATACTAATAATTATGCTGATTATGTCAATGATTTGTAAATTAGTGAAACATTTTAATATTATCCAGTTTTTTTGTTTGTTTCCTCTGCCTGAAATATCATAGCTTATTATTTAAATTGCTTCTTGTTCACTTATCTAAACATAAAACTAAATATTCAATGAGGACACACGCATCCTCAATTGTTAATTGAAAATAAAAATTGTTATTTTCATTGTAAAAAAAAACGTGTGGTAAGTGAAAGAATACCATTTAAGGGAAGTGGAATGATCATTCAATCTGAGCCAACTGTACAATTGACATTGGCATGCACTACACAAAACACACACACACACACACACACACACACACACACACACACACACACACACACACACACACACACACACACACACACACACACACACACACACACACACACACACACACACACACACACACACACACACACACACACACACACACACACACACACACACACACACACACACACACAGGCCTTGATCTGTATGAACCAATGGGGAAACAACTGAAACACAAACTCTGTCAGTCATAGCCTGAGCAGTGGAGCCATGTGGACTGGGAGTAATTGCAGGTGACCACAGTGACTATCTCTGAATTATGGGACGCTTAACCCCCGCCAGCCCTCCTACCCCCTCAGCTCCATGGCAGGTGATCCCACCTGTATTTGGAGAGGAGGGGGGGACCGAACGCTGAGCGTCCCTTGTTAGCGTGCTGCCTGTGGCCCTAGAGAGGCGGTGCCTAGCTGGCCTTTGGGGCCCCGGGGCCAATAAAAGCAGGTGATTAGTGAGGCCATTCCCTGGCTAGGTGTGAGCTTGTTAACGCAATTAAAGGCAGAGGTGTTAACCTTGGCACTACATTAACACTATAGGAGGGGTGGGGTCAGACCCTACCAGGGACAACACACATGCCCACCTAACATCTAGATTTTAGCAGACGCTCTTATCCAGAGCAACTTACAGTAGTGTGTGGATACATTTTCATACTTTTTGCATACTGGTCCCCTGTGGGAATCGAACCCACAAATCTGGCGATGCGAGCGCCATGCTCTACCAGCTGAGTCACATGGGACCCTCTAGGTAATACAACATTTCTACAGTTTATTCAGTCAGGATTTGAAAGGGTAGTCAAGGCATCGGCCTGAATCTGGTGTCTGTATGTGACCTGTCTGATTTATTAGTTTCATTTTAATGTGATTAAATCCACATTATTTTGATGCATATCTATACAGTAAAAATAGACACACAAACAACAACAAATAATGTAAAAGGTATTCTCCTCCCTGTGGTCAACTGACAGGCAGCTTGTGAAATTTCCCTCATTGCTGAGGGAAATTTGAGTTTGAGGATGAAACATGTGCATTTGTTTAACTCCAATGACTCCAATGATCACAGGATGATTACTGGCCTGTCTTGAACTTGACTTAAAAACTTGAACTTGAAATCATTAGATGTCTACTATTTAAATGGTTTAATTCTGTGTCCTGAAATGTAATAATACTATTAGGTTAGGCTCTTGGTATAATAGTGAGAATGTGCACACTATGTTCTCTACTAAAACTACACAGAACACAGCAGTCTGAACCATGCTGGGATCAGCTAGAACATACAGATAGATGAACTCCATCTGTTCTCTTTCAACATCCACATGTAATATCATGCATGCAAATAAAAGTGTGATAATCTGTGATGTGTTGGTTTTTTGTGTTTTGTGTTTTATGATATGTGCAAATACATTTCCGGAAAAAATAGGAGCGACGGAGATAGAGGGGAATTGGTTTTAACATATTCTGTTTAGAATTGTAAATGTGTTGTATAGGCCCTGCTGTCCAATTACATATATCTTTCATGTATGAAATCATGCATGTCTTTTTTTACCGGGAGGCCAAAGAGGGCCGGCACAAAGGGAGCGACCCTGACTGCAGAGCAGAGCAGTGTGGAGCAGCAGCCCACATGCAGAACAGAGCAGGGCCTGGTGTGGTGGGAGCTAGGAGCCCTGGGCTAGGAGCCCAGCTCCATCAGCAGCACACAGGCCAAGGAGGAGGGGTGGTGGAGGGGGGCGAGGGGGGAGTTATCCCCCTGACTGGAGCCTTCTCCGCCTCTGACTCCTGCTGCATTATCTTTGTCCTATTGTGAACCAGCTGACCCTTCAGGCCCCGCAACGCAACGGGCTGCTCACAAAATACATTTCAGATCACGTCCTTAATTAGCTCCACAAAGATGGATATTGTCTCTCCTAATGCTTAGAAGTGTTTTATTTTCCACACACTCACACAAATTAAAAAACATGTAACCCTTAAAGACACATAAGAAAGCTTAAAATCAGGTCTGTTAGGTTACTTATCTTTCCCTCTCATTTTCTCTCTCTTTCTATCACAATGATGGCTCGCTGCAGTCTATTTATCATTTGCGGTGACCTAAATTTTGCAAAATGACTTTGAACTTTTCAAACAAAGGCCCTCAGCTCTGCAGAGGCTGGCTGATAGTGATCCTCTCCTGCATCCTGCACGCCGCTTTGTCTGCCATGTTTTCTTTTTATTTACTTAATTCTATAAACACCATTTACTTTCAATCAGGATTATATAGAGCAGAAAATAACCTAATTCACAGTAGCTGAAGAGCTAATATGTCTTTGCTGTTTTGTCTATTGTGTTGAAGAAACCCTTCCAGCTTTGCAATACAGGTATACAGTGTATGTGCTTCAGTATTTGCAATGTGCCTCAGAAGCTTTGATTCAGAGACATAATAACAAAGAGTGAATGCAAAAATACCAAATGTTCTCCTAAATCATGCAGATTTCCTAATCACATAGTGATTTAACATAATCCAGGTAAAGTGGGATTTAGTGTTTACCACCGACTAGCAATGGTTGCACGGTGCCTTGGGAACTCATATTATGTGTAACTAACATGCTATTACAAAATAGTGCTGTGAAATATATGAGTGCAAAATACTATTGATGACAGGTAAGGTGATAATTAGGTTATGAATCAAGAAGAGTAAAAGTTAAATGACACCTCCATTAGTCTGACCGTGTTCATATGGTATCAGATCCCAGTAAAGCATCACTGTATCTCCTTCATCTGTGCAGCTAGGTAGCAGTGCCAGTAGCAGATTGAAACCCAGCCCAGATCCATCTCTCCCAGAGTCACTCTGTATGGAAATACGGACCTCTGAACCTATGCGCCTCACAGCGCAAACATGCATGTCCACATTCCCTGCACACATACACACTGAAAAGCTTACACACACATGCATGTGAACACCCACCCACCCTTGGCTTTACTAATGACCAGAGATGACATTTTATCTGCTGGAAAATGCTTTTTTGCCCATAATGAACTGAAAAGCACCCGTGTCTTGGGACTGTCAATCCTCTTTACTTAAAACACCAGAAAAAAGCCTCCTGCTACAACATGAATGTGTGTATTTGTGTGCCTTGAAAATAATATGCGTACGTGTGTGTATATGTTCCAACAAACGTTTATGTGTGCATATACACTACCAGTCAAAAGTTTGGACACACCTACTCATTCAAGGGTTTTTATTTATTTTTACTATTCTCTACATTGTAGAATAATAGTGAAGACACTATGAAATAACACATATGGAATCATATAGTAACCAAAAAAGTGTTAAAAAAATCAAAATATATTTTAGATTTGAAATTCTTCAAAGTAGCCACCCGTTGCCTTGACGACAGCTTTGCACACTCTTGGCAAGAAAAACCATTGAATGAGTAGGTGTGTCCAAACTTTTGACTGGTACTGTAGGTAAGAGAGCGTGTGTGTGTGTGTGATGAGCTTCCCCCACCCTCCCCTGTCACCCTGGCAGAGCGGCCACACATTTCCCCGCCATATGTGCAGCAGCTCTGCTCTCTGTGGTCAGTACCTGCAGGGGGTCAGTAAAGAGCTCGGGGTGAGCATCTATCAACCAAACAACGTCCACATATTCAGAGCCTCTAATCCGAGGGGAACAAACAGGAGAGCAGAGCATGAAAGCAGGCCGTTTATCAGCAGCCTTTCCTACATGCTGCCTTCTAGGGGGAGCCGGCAATGTGAGGGGACACGGGCTGGGGGGCTGCTGGGAGGCGGCTGGGGGACTGGCCAGCTTCAAAGTCCAGAAGGAGTTAAAGGGCTTAGGGCCCGGTCAGCAGGAGCAGGGGGGACTTCACAGCCTTACCTGATGGGGTGTTTGGTTGGAGTCGCCGCCGCACGGAAGCCTCTCTGACTGTGTCCCGCTTTTTAAGTGTCTGTTTGAAGCCGTCAGGCAGAAAGGTCACGCCCTCTCGGTCACAGCAGGTTGGTTGGTGGTGCGCTGGTGGACGGATGGCCACAGGCTATTGCTGACGTTCAGACTTTGTACTCTTTCTTGGTATATTCAAAAATAATAAAGCTATAATGTAAAGCTATAGGATCTGGTGCCTGGGCACCTTGATAACTTTGGTGATGTACTCCTAAAAAAATCCAGGTATTTCCAGGGTTTTCCAAAGCTATTAGGTTGGGAATACAAGATTCCCGTGTCACAAGAGATACAGACTGCCTATCAGGAGGACAGTGATACACACTGCCTATCAGGAGGACAGTGATACAGACTTCCTATCAGGAGGACAGTGATACAGACTGCCTATCAGGAGGACAGTGATACAGACTGCCTATCAGGATGACAGTGATACAGACTGCCTATCAGGATGACAGTGATACAGACTGCCTATCAGGATGACAGTGATACAGACTGCCTATCAGGATGACAGTGCCACCTGGAAAAAGAAGAAGAAAAAGAAGAAAAATTAACATACGAACCAAAACAGTTGAGGCCAAAGATATAATACAATGTATTATAGTGCATTCGGAAAGTATTCAGACCCCTTGACTTTTCCCACATTTTGTTACGTCATTATGGGGTATTGTGAGTAGATTGGTGAGAAAAAGAATCGATTTTATCCATTTTAGAATAAGGCTGTAACGTAGCAAATTGTGGAAAAAGTTACAGGTCTGAATACTTTCTGAATACACTGTAAGTGAAGCACTTTGTGTGTTCCCAACCCTGACTCATAGAAGAAAAAAAATATTTCATTAAAGGAAAAACAGGACAATATGGCTTCTATCAAGCCTCAGAAATCTTTAATAAGCTGTTTTAGAGCAAACTAAATTAATATGTAATTATTTGTATTACTGCAGGACAGAATCGTATGATTTCCAAATTGTATTAAGTACTAAACGTATTGCTCGGTGTAATTTCTCCTCTCGTACCACTGTAGGCTTTTAAAATCAGAAATGAAAAAGATTTCCGGAGAAACTTAATTTCCCTGTAACCAGAACAAGACATATTCCTGTAATAACGCTCATAATTGCGTGTTCTGCAGAGGATCTCTCATACACAACAACAAAGTCACTTAGACAACACATATTTATTCAACTGTCAATTCCTTAGAAAGAAATATGTACAGAAGATATTTGAATTCCACATGGGCCTGGTGTGTGCGAGGCTGAGTAAATGCGCTTGTCATAGGCTAGGCTTGTGACAGCTCCAGAGTGACAGAGCTTTAGTTAGGGAATAAAGGACGGAGAGGAGAGGCAGACAGTCTGTGATATCTGAATGGTCCCTTTGGAACCCCCTCTATTTGGCAACATTTTTACGATTATTTTTACCTCTGTGGTTAGACCTGAGTTGAAGCCCATGTTTAATTGTTCCCAAGAGCTCGTATTATGTTGTTGATGAGGAGCTCCGGGGAGCAGCGTTTAAAACTGCAACAAAAACAACCAGGCCTCAGCTCATTGGCCACGGCAATGAGAGGGCGGGGTAACTCCTGAGAGGCTCCTCCCATCAGCGAGAGAGAGAAAGAAAGAAGGAGAAAGAGAGAGAAAGTAAGAGAGAAGGAGCAGAGACAGAAAGAGCAGAAAGGGTGTGGATGGAGAGGCGCAGGGAGGCGCGGGGGCTGTGTACTTTCAGGATCACCTAACATCTGGTGCACTCATAGCTCACAGTACTGAGTTAATGAAGTTGTGCCCAGCTTTACAATGTATGGTGCTATAGCATTTCATTACATTCATACCAGAAGGAGCCTTTGAGTCTTTTCTTAGGCATAACACTTTTTTCTTTTGCACCCTAAATAACTATGAAATGAGCATTACTTTTATCTTTGACCTTCACTTTTTTTTCTTTGAAAAAAGCACATTGCATTTTAGTCCATTTTCCATTTTCCATTTTTTTTTTCATTTTGCATTTTAGTCCATCTATTTGTCATACAGGTTAGAAGTACTCTCAGAGAATATGCTCTTATTACCTTATTATTTATTTAATCAATTGGACCATTCGTTTTCAAAGTTTTATTATTTTCATATTTATGAGACCAATAACAGCAACACTCAGACATAAATAATAGTGAGCTTTGCTCAAGTTGAGTGGCTAAGATGTGAAAGGGAAAGGGTTTTCTTTGTAGGATACATGTATAGAGAAAGGGTAAGTGCACGCATGTGTGAGCATGACTCATTGCAAACACACACACAGTGGCCATGTGTATTTGTCTTGCAGGCTCTCTCTCCCTCTCTCTCCCTCTCTCTCCCTCTCTCTCCCTCTCTCTCCCTCTCTCTCCCTCTCCCTCTCCCTTTCCCTTTCCCTCTCCCTTTCCCTCTCTTTACCTCTCCCTCTCTCTCTCTCTCTCCCTCTCTCTCTCTCTCTCTCTCTCTCTCTCTCCCTCTCTCTGGCCATGGCTCCATGGTGAGGCAGGCAGGGCGACCTGTGGGAGTGTATGAGGGATCAATACGTCCCACCGTGGAGCACAGCAGGGCCGTGGGCCATCCCTGACCTGGCTATTGATCAGGCCTGGCTCAGCTGCCAATAGCAATGTGCTGGATGTGACACCAGGCTAAGACAAGACACGGGCTGGGGAAGGGGGAATGTGTATCGCCGGTGGCAGCCCCACAGCACTCTGCAGATAAAAGTCAATTCCACTTAACCAAATCACTGATAACTAAATAGTTAGTGGACAGAGGAATGTGGAGGGTCTCAGATGGTGGCAGCTGAGCTGGGCTGACTGGTTGGGCTGACTGGCTGGGCTGACTGGCTAGGCTGACTCGTTGGGCTGACTGGCTGGGCTGACTGGCTGGGCTGACTGGTTGGGCTGACTGGCTGGGCTGACTGGCTGGGCTGGCCGGGGGGGATTCCCCAGCACCTGACCTGACCTGCTCAGTGGAGACACGGGCCGTGGGAGGGAGCACAACTATGACGTCTACAGCCCCTGGGTGGCCCAGTGACTGGGAACACCAGCCAGGTAATTATAGCTAACAGCATACTCTGCCCAAAACACACAGGATCTATTACAGATAGCGGGTGATATTGGTGTGACTAACTTGTTGAGCACTTCATTAGAAACAAAGTGGATGCCCGAGTGTTGAAGAAAACGATCAATTAAATCATTTGACTTCAGTCAACAACTTATCCTCAAAAGAGTGAAGTAAAATAAAGATAAAGAGCTCACATTTTGTTGGAGATTCTCTCATGACTGTCTGGAGAGGATTTGTTATTTACATCTTTATAAAAAGTATAATCATCTGGGTATCAAATATATCAGCAGATTTTGCAATGTTGAAGTTAAAAACACTCCGCATGAACAATGTCTGTATGTGTCTGAATGTGTCTGTATGTGTCTGTATGTGTCTGTATGTGTCTGTATGTCTCTGTATGTGTCTGAATGTCTCTGTATGTGTCTGTATGTGTCTGTATGTCTCTGTATGTGTCTGAATGTCTATGTATGTGTCTGTATGTGTCTGAATGTGTCTGTATGTGTCTGTATGTGTCTGTATGTGTCTGTATGTCTCTGTATGTGTCTGCATGTCTATGTATGTGTCTGTATGTGTCTGTATGTGTCTGTATGTCTCTGAATGTGTCTGTATGTGTCTGTATGTGTCTGTATGTGTCTGAATGTCTCTGTATGTGTCTGTATGTCTCTGTATGTGTCTGGATGTGTCTGTATGTGTCTGTATGTGTCTGTATGTGTCTGGATGTGTCTGTATGTGTCTGTATGTGCCCATGAACTTGACTAGTCCCTCTCGATCCATCTTGCTCCCAGTCATTACCAGTCCATATGAGAGTAGTTTACATGTCACTTTACAGGTCCCCTGTCTGCTCAATGCAATTTTCTGGAATCCATTTTATTGCCTTGCTCTGCATTCAGCACCTATCTATAGCTCCATATCTCTCCCTGTAATTACTGAGTGACGGAAAGGCAATAGTGACTACTTCATTATGGGACAGGCCCACTGACCGGACCCTGAACCCCCTGCCCCGAGCTCCTAGGCCACTCTGGCCAGGCTGACCTTATCTGCCCAGGGTCACCAGAGGTCAATCAGCCGGAATTTATCAGACAGGAATTGACTGGTCGTACCGGAGTGGTGGTACAGAGGGGTCAGCTGACCCTGGCAGACTGCTTACAGCAGGTATTGATTGCTGTTCGTCTACTTCAGTTAAGGCGGGACTAATCCACCAATACTGCGGGGTAAAGGCTTCAGTGGGAAGTTAAGTACGGGAAGTAATGGAGTCAAGGTGGAGAGGTTGGACACTAGAGTCACCATGAAAGGGTTAGGAGATGGAGAGCTGAGGAAGGCCACTTTTTCTGCTGATGGTGAGTGTGAGAGAATGCAGTGAAGGGTTTTGAACAGAGAAAAGCGATGGGCTTTCAGAAAGATAATATTAATTCTCAAGCTGGAGGACTTAAATAAGTGTAACAATCATGTCAATTAAATATGTATAGATCCATGATATCAATGAATAGACGATTTACTACTATGGAGAACCTCATGACTTGAACATCCAGATATCTATGCTACTTCAGTCCCTCAGTGGGACTCCATCCCCTCTTGTTTAACTCTACCAAACAGATACAGACAGCGACCTCACTGGGGAGCACAGATGCTCCTGTGTGTAAAAACTAGACAAGATGTTTTCACGTTTCCACTTCTGTTTGCGTTGATGTCCCTCACTCCCCAGCCAGTCAAGTTAAAGGGACATGGCACTGATCAATATTTGAACAAATCAGTATTAGTCACTCACTGGGTCCCATAGGGTTAATTCATTTACAAAATCAAGTAGCTGTCACTCTGTGGTTACCCATGACATATGGTGGGGAACATGCATGTGTGTGTGTGTGCACGCGCATGTGTTTGTGTGTGTGTGTGTGTTGTAGTTAGTGTAGCAGGCTGTGTTTGTGCACTACCATGTACTGTATGTACATACTAAAGCCTCAGTGACACTCGTCAGATCTCGTCTGGTGGCTGGTGGCTGGTGCTTGGCATCTCTCGCATGAAATGACAATAAAGGCAGCCGAGCCGCAGCGCTGCAGAGACGTGCAGCCATATGAAACTATGCTTTATTACGCTTTGTTCCTTTTAATAAAACTACGGCATAAAGATAACCCGGTTTAAAAACTCCCTGATAAACAGCGACGATTGCGTCTTTAAATAATAAATGATCCCCAGCTTCATACAGACGAGAATATAACAGAAAATAATTGAAGACAACAATGTCCTCTAAGAGCCCCAATGTAGCAGTGCTGACTCAGAATCCCTCCAAACTTCAAACGCTCCGTCAGAAAGTATGGATAATCCCCTAAAAATTGTTTTTGAAAGGCATGCGTCTGTTTACAATTTCCTTCTAATTAAGGCTACAGGATAGGGTCTACCTTTCTTAAAGTTGTGCGTTTGTTAGACTTCCACAGAAAACTGTACAACTGGCAAATTAGGGGGAGAATACAAAACGAAACAAACAATAACACTCTAATAGTCAAGGAATAAATATTTCACCATCTGTCTGCGTATGACACACTTTCACATGAGAACAAAGGATTTCTAAATAACAAATTAACCAATCTTATTGAATAACCTTTGTGACCTGCATTAATAAACAAAGCTTGGTTGAGACTTCCGCCTCCGATTTTGCACTGCTCGTAATGTGTCCTCAGTTTGTTTAGACTTCGCTCAGAAACGTGGACACTTTCTCTTCTCTTCTACGTCTACTGGAACTTTTTTTGTTGCCAGTTATGGAACAAATCAAAACAGATCAAGAAGAGAACAAACAAGAGCCCAAACTAAGCCAAATGAAGAAAGAATGACAATTAGAGACAGACTCAATAACTGCAGGAGCTCAGCTCTCTCGTCCATAGCCATATCTACTGGGATCGCTAGCCTTCTCTAATACTTCAAAGCAATATTAGAGTAGGGAACAAAAAGTTCCTAACAACAGTTAGAAAGTGACTATGAGCAGAGCTCAATGAAGAGTCAATGCCTGTTGTTTACAGCCATAACCACCCTGCACGCTCATGATCATGACGCTAATACCAGTACTGTTATGTAGGAGAAGAAGGAGGGTGTTGATTATGATAATGATTATGATACTGTCCTACTGGGCGTGAATGGAACACAGAGGTAGGAGGCCCGTCTGGTGGTGTAGAATATGGATAAGGCAGTGCTGTATGATTAATCACTGGTCATAATAAACCATAGTTAAGCTGATACCCTGATATGATTGGAGCCGATTAGAAAAGAGAAATCATTCCGGAGTCTAATCATCTCTGCTGATTGGAAGCTAGCGGAGAAGATAATAGGGGTTCTTCTTCAGGATGAACTGCTAGATTACTCCTTGAAGTTCATGGAACAGGGGGCCACACCCCCGTAGGCCTGAGATTTGAGGATTAAGATAAACTGACCTTTCATATTGCCATGTATAAAAGATTAAGTTTACTGGCCCATGATCACATTAGACCTTATCAATGGACAGAGTCTCTGTGAGGCTGCTTTGAACACCACAATGGACTTTCAGGGCAACACACAAGAGGCCCCTACCCCCTACTGCAGGATTAGTGTGTGTGTGTGTGTGTTTGTGTGTGTTGTTGGGTTGCTTAATAGTGTGTATGCGTTTGTGTGTGTGCGGAGGGGTAGGGGATATTCCAGAATAGGCAGTTTGTGAAAGCAGTTTGACAAATGTGATGTCCATTGAAGGCCACTATGGATGAACTAAGCCATGAGCCACCCAGTACGAAAGCCTGTGTGGGGTAGGCCCTGCGCATCAGGCTGGTACCTCAAACCAAATGTAGGCAACAGTATCCACCTCCTCCATCACTCCACTACAGCCCTGGCCCATTACACTAAACAGATGACTGTGGCTATATTACACTCTCCCTATCAAACTATCACTACATATCAAACCCTTTATCTGTCAGAGAACAACACCGTCCCTGCCAGGCCCTGTAGGCCCACCCTGACATATCACAGTGTATAGAAAAGTCCCCATGACTGAGGGGCCTGCTGTCTGCCAGCTCTACACCTCCACACTGGTCTGTGAGAGGTTAGCTCTGGGGCCAGTGGGCAGGGCAGGTCTGGGGTCAGTTGGCAGGGCAGCTCTGGGATCAGGGCCCATATTCACAAAGTGTCTCAGAGGAGGATTGCTGTTCTAGATCATTATACTGTATGAAGAGGGGAGAAATGATATCCTACTCTGAGATATTTTAGAAAATAGGCCCAGGTCTCTGACTGATTCCAATGTAAGACAGGGAGCCACAGTCAGACATGGACATCAATCGTTCCTCTGATGATTGAATGAGTCCAAACTCTCTCCTGTCAGTGGTTCTGTCCTGCAGCTCCACAGCCATACATGCGTCAGATTACCGCCCAACATCTCCAGGACCCTTTGATGTGGGGAGACAGTGAGTGTTGACCCCTTCCCTGTAAGTTACAGCTGAGCACTGGTGGTACTTCGTTTTATAAACTTCATTATTTTCTATTGTAAATATTTAAATCCAGATCTTAAACCCTCAGCATAGTGAGGAGAATAGCCAAAAACAACATCTCTTCAGCCATACCCCCACTCTCAACCCCTTGATAAGGAAATCATTATGAAAATGAATACAGGAATCATATAGAATGATGAGAGGAGTCTGTACATCCCTGTTGAAAACAATACACTCATAGAAAACAACTGAAATGTATTTGGTCAGGGGTTCTTGTGCTGTTTTTGTTTTCTTTATTTGTTTGAGTGTTTTGACACATTCTGCATTTCCTTCCTTTTGGCTGGAATTAATATTTGGAGCCTTGAATATTAATCCTGAATCTGGGCCGGATTAGTTTGCTATTGTCCCCTCTGAACTGAGCTCCAAATAAAGAAGCTGACACGGAGAGGAAATCTATACGTCTCTGCCCTGCAAACAAAACCCCTGCACCCAGAGATAACACACACACGGCCCTCCAACACAGACCCCCTACTCCATCAGTCCACACGCACACGCACACACACACACGCACACACACACACACACACACACACACACACACACACACACACACACACACACACACACACACACACACACACACACACACACACACACACACACACACACACACACACACACACACACACCCACACACACCCACACACACTTACTGCAGTACAGAAGTTTATCATTGCATTGTGAAACCAGATGAGACCAGAGAGTGCCTGGGTTTTAATGCTTGTCTACATGTGTGACCTAGAGGCACTATGTTACGTGTGTTATAGCAGGGAACTGAGAGGAGGAAGAGACAGAGGAGGAGAGGGAGGCTGACGACTGGGAGGAAGAAAGGAGGGAGATGATGAGGGGAGGGAGCTGGGTGACGTGACCGTCCAGCCATGGTAAACTGACATCAGTTCATCAATCACATGGGTGTCTGTGTGTCTGGGTGGGCGGACACTCCCAGTCTGGAAGGGGTTAATGGGAAATCAATAAGAAAGGGATGCGTCTATGAGCGGGATAGGGGACAGAGAGGATCGAGGGAGAGAGAGAGGGAGAGGCGGAGAGGGCTAGATAAGGACCTTGTTTCCTGTGATAGCAACAGACTTCCCAGATGTTATCTGTCATTCAGAAGACCACTGGTGGCCAGATGTTTAGTCTCAGTGTGTCTGGAGTGGGTATACATCGTACACAGGAATCAATAGAGGTCAAGTGCATGGAAATATTTATCTCTGCGCTGCACACACTGACACTCTGTCTGCACCATACACACACTGACACTCTGTCTGCACCATACACACACTGACACTCTGTCTGCACCATACACACACTGACACTCTGTCTGCACCATACACACACTGACACTCTGTCTGCACCATACACACACTGACACTCTGTCTGCACCATACACACACTGACACTCTGTCTGCACCATACACACACTGACACTCTGTCTGCACCATACACACACTGACACTCTGTCTGCACCATACACACACTGACTCTCTGGCACTCTGTCTGCACCATACACACACTGACACTCTGTCTGCACCATACACACACTGACACTCTGTCTGCACCATACACACACTGACACTCTGTCTGCACCATACACACACTGACACTCTGTCTGCACCATACACACACTGACACTCTGTCTGCACCATACACACACTGACACTCTGGCACTCTGTCTGCACCATACACACAGTGACACTCTGGCACTCTGTCTGCACCATACACACACTGACACTCTGGCACTCTGTCTGCACCATAAACACACTGACACTCTGGCACTCTGTCTGCACCATACACACACTGACACTCTGGAACTCTGTCTGAACCATACACATCCTGACTCTCTGGCACTCTGTCTGCAACATACACACGCTGACACTCTGGCACTCTGTCTGCACCATACACACGCTGACACTCTGGCACTCTGTCTGCACCATACACACACTGACACTCTGGCACTCTGTCTGCACCATACACACACTGACACTCTGGCACTCTGTCTGCACCATACACATCCTGACTATCTGGCACTCTGTCTGCACCATACACACACTGACACTCTGGCACTCTGTCTGCACCATATACATCGTGAGGAGGAAGGAAGAAATCCCACCTTTGTGATATTCTCGGCTATTTCAGGACCAGAGATCTGGCATGATGGTGCATTCTCATTAACATGGAGTGTGTTGGTTTGACCTGGATCAGCAGCACTATCTATACCTACTTCCATTAGGGAAACAAAGGGGAGAGCACATTTGGAAGGAAAGGCAAAATAAATGCATGGAAATGCAGCCAGAGTACTTTTCCAAAGGGGATTGGAGGGAGTTGGGGAGGGTTTGATGGGGGAACCAAGAGCAGGCCCCAGCGCACTGAGGCTTTTTTGTAGTTTGTATTTTGTGAGCTAGCCAGGGGCTCACTTCAATAACCTCTAACTCTCAGGGAGGCTGTTTTGGGAAATGACACGGTGGTGTAATTTATAGAGTCAATGCAGCGCTGCCTTGATTTGGATTACATTAACATATCATCAAAGATGTTTTCATCAAATTCAAATAAATACTTCCCCAGATTAGCTACTTAGGTGTATTTCTACCCTGGCTGAGAAAATGTTGAGCTTGTATTGGAGATGTAGGGGTGGGCAGGCAGAATTACACTGAAAGCAGTACAGTTTTGCAGCAGTTTGAAACAATATTTCTCTGTTCTTATCTATTCTGATTCATTAACCCCTTTTTTCATCACTGACGGCTACTTATAGGGCTTCAACTAAAAGGCAGAATATAATCAATTCATATATTTACATTTAACAATATCATCACACAAAATAAATAAACACAGTCTTGATATAGCACTGAGAACACAATGCACATAATTTGTGCAAAGCTACTTTGGGCTTGATTTCCCCAACCAGCTAAGTGGATTGTGAAAAGAGTTAGCCACTTTTATCATCAGCAGAGGAGACGAATCAGCTTTGCCTTTGTATTTTCCCTTAAATGCATGTTCTGTTTTTCTCAGATAAGTTGTGTTGTTTAAAAGCATCCGTTCTCTCCTGACGCTTTGTTCATCAGGGGAACTTCATGCCCAGGGATTTTCTAAACACAATTCATCAAAGTGGAACGGCAGCCTTTCCCCCCATTCCTAATCCTTTTTGCTGCAGATGAGAGATTTGCTGTTCAGACTCATTAAGATTAGAGCGTTTTGCCAGAGTTATTTAAGAATGTAAAGTTCCATGTGAGACCTCTCAGAGTTCACAAGAGGAAAATCCCAGAGACACGCTCAGTGCACTGGGGGCTGATCTTAACCCGTATTTCTATATTTGGTGTCAGTGATTGAGTGATAGCATGTGAAATGGCTTTCCCTTCTCCATTCTCCTATAGAGAGGCCAGAAACACACTGTTTACCACTGCTCTTCCTTTCCTTACTTTCACAACGAGGCATTGGCTGTGGTAAGGTTTTTCACTTGGGAGAATATAGGTCTTTGGCTCTGTAGTATTATCTTGAGTGGGTTGGTGAAAGTATTTTGGCTGAAAATGTGCAGTATTTTGGTTAGAAGTAGGAGTCTTTTGGATGGAAAGGCAGTAGTGTTTTTGGCTGGGGAGTTACACATCTTTTGGCCAGGGAGTTAGCAGTGTTTTTGGCAGGGGACGGGGTAGTCTTTTGGCCAGGGTGTGAACAGTGTTTTTGGCAGGGGACGGGGTAGTCCTTTGGCCAGGGAGTGAGCAGTGTTTTTGGCAGGGGACGGGGTAGTCTTTTGGCCAGGGAGTAAACAGTGTTTTTGGCAGGGGACGGGGTAGTCTTTTGGCCAGGGAGTGAACAGTGTTTTTGGCAGGGGACGGGGTAGTCTTTTGGCCAGGGAGTTAGCAGTGTTTTTGGCAGAGGACGGGGTAGTCTTTTGGCCAGGGAGTGAACAGTGTTTTTGGCAGGGGACGGGGTAGTCTTTTGGCCAGGGAGTGAACAGTGTTTTTGGCAGGGGACGGGGTAGTCTTTTGGCCAGGGAGTTAGCAGTGTTTTTGGCAGGGGACGGGGTAGTCTTTTGGCCAGGGAGTGAACAGTGTTTTTGGCAGGGGACGGGGTAGTCTTTTGGCCAGGGAGTGAACAGTGTTTTTGGCAGGGGACGGGGTAGTCTTTTGGCCAGGGAGTGAACAGTGTTTTTGGCAGGGGACGGGGTAGTCTTTTGGCCAGGGAGTAAACAGTGTTTTTGGCAGGGGACGGGGTAGTCTTTTGGCCAGGGAGTTAGCAGTGTTTTTGGCAGGGGACGGGGTAGTCTTTTGGCCAGGGAGTGAACAGTGTTTTTGGCAGGGGACGGGGTAGTCTTTTGGCCAGGGAGTTAGCAGTGTTTTTGGCAGGGGACGGGGTAGTCTTTTGGCCAGGGAGTGAACAGTGTTTTTGGCAGGGGACGGGGTAGTCTTTTGGCCAGGGAGTTAGCAGTGTTTTTGGCAGGGGACGGGGTAGTCTTTTGGCCAGAGAGCTAGTAGTCTTTTGGCTGGGCACTTGGTAGTCTTTTAGCCAGGGAGTTAGTATTGTTTTGGCTGGGGTGTTAGTAGTGTTTTGGCTGGGGTGTTAGTAGTAGTCTGTTGGCAGGGGAGTTAGTTGTCTTTTGGCTGCTCCCAGGCTTCAGTGGAACTCAGATCCCGTTGTTGTTTGAACACACAGCTACAGTCTAGGCACCTTTCCCAAACTTTCCAGCTCCAAGTGATTCCAATCTGGTTCTATTTTACAGCTGGCCTTGAGATTGTAACAGAGCTCTTTTCTCCCCCTCCCAAACCGCATATTTAATCCCTGTGCTTATGTCAAACTTAATTACGGGACCTTGTACGAAGAAATAACAAGTGTGCCTTGTAAGAGAAGGAGAGAGGAATGAGGAGAGAGTAGAAAATACAGGAGAGAGAAAGGCAAAAGGTGTGAGGAAGAAGAGGAGGAGTAGAGAGACATAAAATCTATAAATTCAGGGGAAAGTGTATTGAAAGGGAGAAAATGTGTTGGTGGATATGTCTAACAAAAACCGTTTCAAGACGTGGAGTCTCCTACCTCTATACAAAGTATTAGGTACTGTATTATGAACCGAAAAATACATATTCTAATTGTTAGTGGTCCTGTTAGAACAGGAGTGGGCACTCATAAACAACATGTTGTTGGCTCCAGGTATTGTCACAGTTGACAGAGTCAGTAGAGCAGATGACATGAGGATGTTTGTGTCAATGTTTTGAGTTCCCTGTGTAGTAAAGCGTCGCTGTCTGATAAACTTTTCAGGAAATTGAAAAAATAATCCCATTAACAAACATTCAATTATGAAACTTTAGAAGCTGTTTTGAATACATTTTCTTGGTCTAGAGTTACAACATTTTCAGAGTACATTGAAAGAAGCTACTGATTTCAATAAATGTAAAAAAAGGAAAATGGGCAAACATTTTGTTACAAGGTTATGCTCAGACAACGACGATATGTAACCTAAAATGTCTGATTCCAGAAAGAAAGAGAGCGAGAGAAGGGGAGAACTTATGCAAACCCTTTAAGAGTCCCTCTACCCATATTTCTTAAACTGACAACACCACAAGCTCTCCATACCCCCTTCAAACCGTGAAGAAAGAATCATTAGACTAAGCCAGTCACCCGCGGTGTGTATGTGTATGTTTATACGTGTGTGTGTATGTCTGTGTGTGAGAGTAAAACTATTTACTCTGCAGAAGTGGAACAGCCAAGGAGAGGGATGTTTAGTCTGTCAGTTTAAAACTATTACCTCAAACTCTGAAAATATGAGCCAAACCCGTCTCGCACCGACACTAGGAGACAGCACTGTGAAGAACAATCCTTTGAAAAGTCTAAATCAATTTTGGGGGGGGAGTAACAAAACAAACGCCTCACCGGATTGAAGAAAGGGGGATTTCTTTTTTAACACTTTGAAAAGCACATATTCATACAATCTTCATAAAGCAAAACAGCTTAAATGCAGTATACATGAAGTCTTTTGAACAGGGAGACGAACCACAGAGCTGAGGCAGCCGTGGATGAAAGACAGGGATGCTCCTCAGAGAGACACAAGAAACAGCAACACAATTAAGAAGAGGAAGACCTTCCACTCTACCCCACCCTGTCCTGCTCTGCCCCCCTCCCATGGATACCCGCTGGCCAGAGCCTTCCCAGACTGGACCCCGGGGGCCCTAGCGCTGGGCCTGAGGAGGGAGAGAGGTTCCCATGCCACTGGCGGTGGGACCGGCGCGCCACCCTGAGGTATTTATAGCAGGTCAGCTCCAAAGGGCCGAGAGAGAGGGCACGCTTGTTTTCCTTTCCATTCCCCAGGCGCCCTCGCCAGGCCTCACACAGGGGTGTTAAATATATACCCAAATACTGGGAGCAGCGCCGCAGGGGGAGAGAGGAGGAGAGAGGAGGCAGCAGCAGACCCCACAGAGTATATACCTCTACTCAGACAGACAGAGAAAGAGAGAGAGAGGGAGAGAGAGAGAGAGACCGAGAGAGAGAGAGAGACGGAGAGAGAGAGAGAGAGAGAGAGAGAGAGAGAGAGAGAGAGAGAGAGAGAGAGAGAGAGAGAGAGAGAGAGAGAGAGAGAGAGAGAGAATGAGGAGGATATGTTCAAAACGAAACAGGAAAAAACAGTGTACTGATGAAAAGGATAGAAAGAACGAAAGAAGAAATGAAATAAATAAAAGGGAAAAAAATAGAAAGAAGGACAGAAATAAAGAAAGCAAAACCTAGTGAGACAGAGAGTGAGACAGTACAGACAGGACAGTACAGTTTGTGGGGAAAGTCTCCTGGAGGGGTGCAGGAAGCTGAAACAGGCGCAGTGCCAAAAGGCCCAGGTCTCAGTCCTAGGCCCAAGCTCAGCCCACTTCAGCCCATTACCAGGTCCAAGCTCAGCCAGACATCAGCTCCACATGGGGGACTGGAGATGCGGGGGCATCCCTGGAGATGAACAGGGTCACTCACAGGCAAGCAGTAGACCAGCCCTGTTGGTGTGGCCTCTGCCCCAACATCAAATGATGTCTGAGAGAGTGAGACTGGATCCAAGAACCAGCCCTCCCATTCTCCCCCCTCCCTCTTTGTCTCTCTGTCTTGCTCTCTCTCTTTCTCTCTATGCATGAGAATTCCAGAGTGACATTATTACTATGATGAAAACAGACCCTATAAATACTGAACACTGTGATGAATATAACAGTGATTACGGAGGCAGAGATAATTAGATCAGCGGAAAAAAGAGAGAAAGACTCATTGAAGTTTGCTCTGTTTTTGTGTTTGGGAATTCCTTTCAAGATGGTGTCTTAATTTATGAGGAATTACAGAGGCAACAGTAGCGTGATAATCATCAGGGTGTTTGGGAGGGCTTCTGGGGGCCTCTCCAGCGATCCTTTCTCCTGTTTTCATCTCTCTGGCTTTCTCTCTCATTTTATCTCAGTAAAAGCTGCACTGCCGTCTGCTTTTTTAATGACGGCTTGGCCAACAAACAATTAATAGGCTGCCCCCGCAGATGCCTGTTAAAAAATGAAACAGCAGGAACCATGGAACGCTCCCAGAAGTGGTCTGATGAACTTTCAGCTGCTCTGTTTGTTCCCTCACCCACCTATCCTCCTTTTCTCCTCCTCTCTTCCCATCCTAACCACACAAGTCACTGCAGTCTCAACAAGCCCTCTCTCACCCATCCAGCCAGGGCTTAGGTTCTAAAGCTGTGGGACTACGTCTTTAACAACCCCCCATGTCTAAACCTCGCCGGCCAGCGTCCAGCCCACTGTCTGATTGCGTCAGATGGATTCCACAGCAATAGTCTGTGTTTTTTCATGCTTGTGGGAAAATAGCAGCTCATGTTTCCTAGGATGCTTCATACATTCCTCACCCAGTCTTCACATAGCAGGGCCCCAGAGAGTAGGAGGGCCCATAGGGGGAGGGGCTTTATTATGGAGAGGCGGGACCAGATGAAAGGGAAGTGGATGGAGTCTACAAAGTTTATTTAGTAGTGGGTTGCTAGGCAATGTGAAACTCTGAAACTCTAATTGCATTTCCCTTAGTTTGATGAATAAAACAGAGAACTTGGACAGATCCTTTCCAGCTCATTTCACCTATCTCAATCCAGCTGGGAATGATAGATAACAGAACATCTGGCCGTCACAAAAATACTGCTCTAGTATCTGATCCAAAATGACTTTTTAGTGTCCCCACATCCTGCAATAAACTCCACTTGCAAAGCTAACTGTAACAGCTTCGATATTTCACGTTTTGTCAACGGAAAAAATTTGCTTGAATTCTAGATGATATTTCTGTCCTTTGGGTCCAAGTTTCATACAGCTGATTTATAGACGCTTGGTGAAATGTGTAATTAGATTGAATTTGGTGGTTAAAAGTATCAGGAGTCTGCTTGTGAATCTCAAGGTCAGAACTGCTGTCTGCTGGGGGGAGGGAGGTCTCAGTGGAGGCTTGACTTTTGGCATTGACGTTCAGTAACAATAAATCACCTGTTTAGCTGTTTCATGCTAAATGCCACTCCCACTCTTCTCAGTCTGTGTGGACAAATACACAAATACACACACACACGCAAACACACGCAAACACACACGCGCACACACGCAAACACACACGCAAACACGCACGCACGCACGCACGCGCGCGCACGCACGCACGCACGCACACACACACACACACACACACACACACACACACACACACACACACACACACACACACACACACACACACACACACACACACACACACACACACACACACACACACACACACACACACTGATATCTCTATCTCTGATAGGGTTCAGGTTTTGTCCACATTCCTAGCCTCAATACATTAAGATAAAGACAGTTTGTGTTTAAATATTTAAGCCACGGCTCAAGATTAACAGCATGTGGATTTCGGAATTACAAAGTAATTCATTTTGATGTTGAAAACATTATTAATGGTAATGTTAATTACATCAAAGCTGAGTTCAACATAGACACAGCAGATCAGTAGTGACACAGTGGAACAGATGAGCTCAGTGGAGTCAGACAAGGTGAGGAGCAGAGCAGGGGTAAATACAGTTTGTCTCTCCATTGATTTTCATTGAGATTTCCTGGAGAAGTGGTAGGGTCAGTGTGGGTTAAACTCAGTGTAGTGTCTGTCTGTGTTTGAGTGAGATTGGCAACCTGGTGAAGTGCTTCCCTCACTCTTTGAGAGGCCTGTTAGCTGTTAGCTAGCATAACGTTACCGGTTCCATCCTCTGACCTCAGCAGTGTGAGGAGGGGTGGAGGGGAGGGGCTGGGACTCAGCCAGTCCCCATCATTACAGCCCAGTAAAAACACATCTCCATAGCTAAGCGCTGCAAATTCAGCGTTTTACAAGGCCTGTTCGCTTTCAATTTTTAATGAAAGGAGGTCGGTGAGGGCCAATTACGACCAACAGTCTGCTCTGAAGACCAGAGGGTTCAAGCCCAAGCCCACATCAAGCCCAAGCCTCTGAGCCCCAGCCAGGACACAGGATGTAGAAGAGAGCAAGGCGGAGTCTCGTCAAATTAGTGAGTATGAATCTTAAGCATGGTAATGACTGGGAGGCCCATTGAGTAGCCTCCATACAGCTGGGTGGACTGCTCTGAGTTAGCCTTGGGCAAAGTGATAACCCCCCACTCCCACAAATTCATTTACCCCCGTCACCACGCCAATTCAAACAGGGAGTCCGGGGGGAGCCGTATTGAGATTCACATCACATATCCATCCTCACTGGAAACATTATTCACTACATATATTATGCATTCAGCATAAGGGAGTGGGTGAATGTGCAGTGTGTGAATAGTTGTGTGGGTGTGGGAGAGCACAAACATTTCCTTCTATGCATACACGGGCTATGACAAGCATGTGGTGAAAGCGTTTTTTTAGGGGGTGTAAAAGCGATAGAATGCTTCAGGGGGTTTATTTTAATGGGACTGAGTTTACTTTGAGAGTGTGGAGAACATATTTATTTCAATATGTTTGCATCAAGATTATACAAGTGATTTGGATCTTTTACATCAGGAAGATGGACAAAACTTTTGTGAACACAGGGTGCATCCATTTCCTCAACTTTGGAAGTGTTTCTGCAATGTTAACGTATCTCACTGTTTGAGTGCTGTCGTAAGCGTGTCCTCATGGGTGAATACATTCTGTGTTGGGGGAATCTCTGGCACTTGGATGAGCATGTGAGAGAAAGCCCTTTCATTCAGCCCTTTGCTCTGAAGGCTCCAGCCCAGATGTCAGCAGAACAGTTTTTGTTTGTTCATGTGTCCTGTTTTATGAACCCTCCTCAAAGCGCCTCGCTCCCTCCCCCCTGTCCACCCTGAGTCCCTAAGTGGCTCAATTAAGACACAAGACGGCTCTTGTCTGATCCAAACTGGAATCAATTTAGAAAAGAAACCATTTCACCTCAGATTAAGTGCTCCTCTGTCTGTGCTGTGGTATGCTGACCTTTAGCAGAGGTCTGTCTTGTGCTGCTGGGAGGGGCCAGCCAGATGATGCTCCAGGCTAATTAGCACTCTTGACGTCAGAGAGCCAGCGTGGGCCTAGCTGAGTGACTTATGGTTGAACCCCTGGCCAGGCCGTTAGTCAGGACTCACAGTCCCCTCTCTGTCAGGAGTCAGGCTGGGACTGGGGAGGCCACCAACATCACACTCACACACACTGCCCCACTCATCCTTATTTAAAGATGCACTATGCAGAAACGCTTCGCCATTTCCTGGTTGCTAAAATTCTAATAGTTCACCTAATTTCAGTTTATGTGACAAACCAAGCAGTCATTGTGTAGAGAATCATTGTTCCATCTAAACCGCTGTGAAATATATTTTCCGTTACGCAAATATTGTACCTGTATATTCAGCTGTTTGAAGCTGGTGTACAAAACCGAAAGTAAACGAGGCAAAAAAGTTAACTTCAGAACGAGAAGCATAGAAATAGCACACATTGAACAGACCTACCTCTTATTAGACTTGCTTTCAACGGAAATGAAAGATCTATACCTCACACTTCCATGTGAATTTGGTTGGGTTGCCCCCTTTCAGAATCTTGTTCCTCCTCTCTCTCTGTTTTACACTAGCTAATTTTCTCTCATTTCCTTCCCTTCCTCCCTCCCTCCCTCCCTCTCTCAGTGCCTCCAGTAGTGACCTTGCAGCCCTGCCCAAATGTGAGGGCAGAAGTACCAGCTACTAACATAGGATAGACATCAGCCTGGTGAGAAACCCTTCTCCCACAGTATGTTGAGTCACAACCCCTTAGAAGTGAAGAAAGAGGAGGAGACCAGCAGCCCTGCACTCCAACCAGCCCTCAGCCCTGAGCTTCAGGCGCCCAGGGGAATGTAACAGACAGAGGATGCTTGGCGAGGAGAAGAACCTGAGCAGGTCGAGCCCATTCCATTCCTCTGGTCTATTATACAGACTTGTTTGGCTGCAGAGGAAATGCGCTCCAGCCTGACCCTGGGGAACTCATCCAATCAGCTCGCTATCTTTTGAAAGGGCCTCCATAATAGTGACATTTTTTCACCTCGTCAATAAAGAGTTGAAAGCCACCCTCCACCCGCTACTTGACCGTTTAACTTCTTCCTGAAAAGGCCCTTTCTTTCTGCCTGCCTCTGTGTCTGACTGAAATCAATAAAAGTGGAGCAAGGAATGAGGCCGATCAAGAAGGTACATTACTGGTGTTCTCCTTCACTAAGAGGCCTGGCAGGCAGCAAAAGACGGCTGCAGGGCCGGCGGGCCTGGCCTGGCCCACTCATCCAGCACTGGGTCGGGTGCAGGCTGTTGTATACATACGGGCCAGCGCTCTCACACAGGCGAGGGCACAGGCCTCTACACATGGGCCAGCTCCTTCACAACGGTCACAGCACAACAAACAACAATGAGCCTACACATTCACAGGCATGCAGACGAAGTTGTACACAATTCATATGTATATGTAGTATTCACATACACACCCACACACACAAAAACTTGAAGACAGACAGACTTAAAACAACCAGACACATATGCCACGATGATAGATGTCTAAAACATAAAGCCAAACTATCTTCCTATGCATCCTGACTAGCCGAAGACAAAGCCTCATGCACAGCAACACAGAGACTGAGATATACATTAGTGGGTGGGAACACCCAGCTTTGTCTCTAATGATCATTGCCTGCCATGATCCATTTAGCAGCTGCGTTCACACATCATCACATGTCTCCAGTGATTGACATAATGGCGGCAGAGTGAGAACAAAATGTCTCCCAATAAAGGAGGGTGGGGGGGGGGCTGAGCAAGATAGGTTGCATCTACGCTCCTGCTGAAATTAGCTCAGTGCTTTGTTTGGTTACGCTGCCTGAGCTGAAATTGATTTCTGTGTAACGCACTCTCTTACAGAGAGGGAGAGAGAGAGAGAGCGAGAGAGAGAGAGAGAGAGAGAGAGAGAGAGAGAGGGGGATAGGAGGGAAGAAACAAAGAAGGGGGATGTCAAAATGAAATTACAAGGAGAAAGACAGACGTAGGGAGGATAGAATAAGGGAAGCAAATAAATCGATGGAGGATAGAACGTTACAGCAGTAAGATAGCATAGCATGCACTGTAGTGTGAGAGCTTAAAAGCCATCTGGCAATGGGCTGTAGAGGATCAGTCTCACACCCCTTAGAGCTGACATCACTCTCTACCACAGGGAACATGACCAGGGATTACAGTTCATTACATCTAAAAACATGTTCTGCTAATGAATGGGATGTGGCTTGTCTTGCATGTGTTACAATAATTACTATGTTCCTCTCCAGTGTGTGAGACTCATCAGCCGTGTGTGTGTGAAAGAGAGAGATTGTGTGTGTGAGTGTTTATGAGTCTGTGCTTGTGTACATTTGTGTATAATGTGTGCGTGCTGTGCATATGTGTATATGAGCATGCATATGTGTTTGTGTGTGTGTTTGCATATGTGTGTGTGAGCTGTTTGTTTATCCCAGTCCTGATGATAGGAGCCAGTACTGAGGAGGAGACCCCAGGGTGTGTGGTACTCCTCTGTTACTCCTCCCCTCCCTACCGCCACCAGTCAGGGGACAAGAAGCTGCTTCCTGACGCAGTTAATTAAAAACACAGCATTAATTAGACAGACATCTCTCACCACCACCTCCACCCCCTCCACCCACCCCATTCTCCACAACAAGCCCGGCTAGAGCAGCTGTGTGGACCAGACTGTGTGGTTTGGGCCGGTGTCAGGGTCTGGAGCTGGAGCCAGAGAGGGAGGGGACAGGCCGAGCCACACACCCCAGAGGGAGGAGGTTGACTCTGGGTCATAGAGGCTGAGTTGGCTGGCCCTGATGGATGACAGCTGGAGTCTGGCTGTGCTCTGGAGATAGTTACACTGCACTCTGCTCATCTCTAACCTCTATGTAGAGCCGACTCATACATACCCTGAACCAGTGAGACGGAGGTGGATACCGGTCATAGTAGGGCATTGTGTATTTACAAGTTTCAGAGTAAAGAACATATGATTCTAAAAACATGTCTTAATAAGGCCTGTAGTAAAAATCTGAGTCAGCTACATGTATCTGGGTCTGTGAGTGACATGGTCCCTCTGTAACATTCCCAAGCACCTGTCCTGTCCCACTGTAGATACAGCAGCCTGCTGGAGTTGCTGCTGCTGATAGTACTGCTCCCCTGTATTCCTCAGACAGTAGCAGTGACGAGTTGTGTGTGTTCCCTCAGATAGACTGTAGTGTGTGTGTGAGTCAGGAGGGAGAGGCAGAGGGAAGCCCAGGCTGTTCCAAGACTGATCTCTGGTCCCTTATGGCTGTATGACAGGGACACAGAGATCCCCATGGACAGCTGCTGCTCGCCTGCCTGCCTGCCTGCCTGCCTGCCTGCGGGTCCCCTCCTGTTTGCTCATACTGAGGTGGCAGAGGAGAGAAGAGAGGCGGGAGCAGGGGCGGTGGTTCCCCGTGCCGGGGATACCCAGGGGGAGTGTGGGGGTGTGAGAAGTGCTGAGGGGACACGTCAGCCAGGCCGATGCCAGTGTAGTGCTACGTGGGCCAGAAGGCGGGCACGAGGGTGGGTACAGCGGCGTGAGAGCCTCTCCCTGCCGAGGGAGGGCGGGGGAGGAAATGATACGACAGCGGATCGTTAAGAGACTGGCATTGACTGCAGCGTGCTAATTTATGCAAATGAAGGTCTGAGCCCATGGGAGAGGAAGGGGTGGGGAGGCGGGTGTTGCTGTTTGGCTGGTAGCCAGCATCTAGCAGTGAAAATGTTAAACAGCCGAGCTGCGCTACATTGGAGGTTAGGAAAGTTCTGCTGTGTGAGCCAGGAGCGCCATGATGCGCTGGGAACAATGACAAAGGCAAACGGAGCCCCGTCCACGCCAGCCTTCTCCCTGGCAAGGCGGGCAGACAGGCATCCAATCAGGGGGCACGCTGGCTCTCCCCTACGATTGGCATGGCCCCCCGGCCGCCCCTCCTCCCCTCCCAGCTGCCCAGGATGATTTTGTAAACATTTTGCCAGCGGATCAATAGCCGTATTGATCAACCATTGTGAGAGTGATCCGTCTAAAGCCCAGAGCAGCCTAGAGCTCAGAGATGGGAGGAGCGAGAGAGAGAGGCTGCGGAGAGGATGAAGAAAGGGAAAGAGAGAAAGAGAGGGAGAGAGAGAGAGGCTGCAGCCACAGAGAGTGGAAGAAGAGGTAGAGGGGAGAGAAGGGGATCTCAGAGAGAGAGGCAGACGGAGGGCTGAAGGTAGGGAGGCACATTTTGGACGGCGCAAGGCGAGGAAGAGAGGCCATTGGGATTGTGGAGAAATGCGTTGTAATCGTTTTCTCGTTAAGGGAGGGAAGGAGGGAGGGGCGACTAACGAGCCTGGCTCTAAGTATGCAGGGTAAGTGACAGATGGCGAGACAGTGAGAGAGATTCCCACACATGGGGTAACCGGTAACTGCACTGGTTCGGCCTGGTGTCTGTGAAACCTACTGTGTGTGTCTGTATGAGTGTAAGTGTATGCGCGTGTGTGTGTGCGTGCGTGCGTGTGTGTGTGTGTCTGTGTGTGTGTGTGTGTGTGTGTGTGTGTGTGTGTGTGTGTGTGTGTGTGTGTGTGTGTGTGTGTGTGTGTGTGTGTGTGTGTGTGTGTGTGTGTGTGTGTGTGTGTGTGTGCGTGCGTGTGTGCGTGCGTGCGTGCGTGCGTGTGTGTGTGTGTGAGGTTGCAGGGGTATGGGGAGTGCAGGTGAGTTGTGTCGGCCTCGCTCTGAGAAAGCAATACGGCTTTATGTATCACTGATTGCTTTTTCATTTTAATTTTAATTTCTTCTCTCTAGGAAAATAAAACACCTAGATGAGAAGCACCAGTAAATAGATTTGCAAATGTCTTCTCAATTTACCCAAAGACGACTTGGGTCAGAGGAGGCCCAGAACATACAACAGTCATCAGTGACAACCAGGTGGCTTTATATTGGAGCAGAAGGGAATTCCTTGATGAAGATGGTAAAAGGCCAAACTTCAGGCCCATATCCATGGAATTGCATCTTTGAGATACAGACATCAGGACAGAGGAGCACTACGCTAAATGTAGGATGCCTCACTCAGTATGTTCAGATACTGTAACACTGACGTCAGTGATGCCAGGAAAAAATCTACATCCTTGGAATGATGGACTGGACTATTGGGCGTCTGGTCATGGAATTGAAAATCCTCACTAGGGTGGAGACAGTTTCCCTCTGGAGTAATGAGATATTTACCTCCTACATTAGATGGATAGTGATGGAGCTTGGATTCTGTTATTTAAAAAAATATATATTGTATTTTGGGGATATATCTATTTTTTTGTGGTCAGGCATGAATCCAAAAGACATACATATGACCAGTCTGATGCATTTTCACCTTTTTATGGAGGTGCTCGTCTGGACTGGCAGCACAATGGATGTACAACACAACGCTCCAAGGCTTAGCACAGAGGAGTGAGTGCCAGTCACATGACCCAAAGGGAAATCAAGTTTTTATTGATTGATTTTAAATGTGTGTTTTTTTGTCTCATGCATAGGAGTGGATGTTTGGGGACTGATTCACCATAGTATTGCGGACAGACTTTGTATGATGCTGCCTTGAGACCTGGCCTACTCTGTGCAGGATAAATACTTGTATTAGGCAGCATTGAATCCCTGATCTCAGACCAGTGGATATGACATGCACTCTGAATGCTGCCTTCCTGTGTTCCAGAAGGAGCCTGGGGAAAAGACTCAACGTTGTGTGCTGCAGGAGCCAGACAAACCTGCATAGAGTTCTAGTTACTTATTTGTAAAGTCAAACAGTCAAACTATAATAAATATAACAAATACTGGAACTGTACACAATACACAACCTCCACAATAAGAAAACCTCCTATTTGTCCTTGCACTTTGAGCCTATTTGTTTCAAAACATCTCAAGGACATTTTGTGAATAATATATCTATCAGTTAAACGTGCTAATGTGAGACATTAAGACTTCAACAAGCTTTACACCCCTCAGAGTAAACAGGAGAACTGTCCCCATTCCTTAAAGACCCTGTCGTGTTTCTTCAATACACGCTAAAAGTAGTAGGCGTGGAACAATGGTAAAACATTCATTGCCACAAATCTTATTCATTTGTTGACCGTGCCATATTAAGTTGGTTTACTTGCCCGTGCTGAACTGTTTAGAAGTTGAAGTTGAACTGTTTAGATGTTGAAGTTGAACTGTTTAGATGTTGAACTGTTTAGATGTTGAACTGTTTAGATGTTGAACTGTTTAGATGTTGAAGTTGAACTGTTTAGATGTTGAACTGTTTAGATGTTGAACTGTTTAGATGTTGAACTGTTTAGAGTTGAAGTTGAACTGTTTAGATGTTGAACTGTTTAGATGTTGAACTGTTTAGATGTTGAACTGTTTAGATGTTGAACTGTTTAGATGTTGAACTGTTTAGATGTTGAACTGTTTAGATGTTGAAGTTGAACTGTTTAGATGTTGAACTGTTTAGATGTTGAACTGTTTAGATGTTGAAGTTGAACTGTTTAGATGTTGAACTGTTTAGATGTTGAACTGTTTAGATGTTGAACTGTTTAGATGTTGAACTGTTTAGATGTTGAACTGTTTAGATGTTGAACTGTTTAGATGTTGAACTGTTTAGATGTTGAACTGTTTAGATGTTGAAGTTGAACTGTTTAGATGTTGAACTGTTTAGATGTTGAACTGTTTAGATGTTGAACTGTTTAGATGTTGAACTGTTTAGATGTTGAACTGTTTAGATGTTGAAGTTGAACTGTTTAGATGTTGAACTGTTTAGATGTTGAACTGTTTAGACGTTGAAGTTGAACTGTTTAGATGAAGAAACCATGGTGAGGCTTAACATTGAGAGGGCACTTTCTATTCTCTGCTAGGTTTATTCTAAGGGGCATCAATGGCTGTTCACTAAGTGGAAATAATGAAGAACGTTCTCAATAATAAATAACAAGACTACAATCAGATAAGGCTGAATCATGCTGATTTTAATGTGGATATTACTGCCTTCACGGTCTCTGTTACATTTTAATGTGAGTACATTTATTTTTATTTGACTGATGTAATGGTTAATTTCACATAAAGAGAGTTTTCTTTCTGTTTTAATCAACTATTTTATTCAAAGGCATGGACAATCCAGAATGTTTCATGTCTACAGTACCATCTTAAATCTTTGTAGATTTTGTTGTTGTTGTAATTTAGTTTGATGTCTACTCACACAGCGTTTACATCAGATGTTAATCTGCAGGGGAGACATCACATCTAAATTAGTATTCAATTAACAGGTCAGTCAACCCTACCTAATCAACCAATTAGGCTGTTTTGTTGGAACAAAAGGCAACAAAACACAGTGGCCCCCTGGGAGAGGAGGAGAAACACATTGCAGAATAGTGACAGTGTAAAAGAGGAGATTCTGCCAGAGAAACTGAATAAAGAGTGAGGGGAGGGGTGAAAGAGAGAAAGAGAAAAGAGGAGAAAGAGGGAGAGAGAGGGAGGAGGGAACATGTCTAGAAGAACAGGGGAACAGGTCTGGGACATGTCTGCCTCTGTTGTTTGTGTGTAAGGCATGGAAATTAGTGATGAAGTGAAACATAAAAGTATGTGTGTGTGTGATTTGGGGTGGTGAGAGGGTCGATATCAGAGCCTCTGGCAGGGTGTGTGAAGGAGAGACACAACTGGATTATGTCAGTGAAACCCTGGAGCGAGTGTCTCTCCTCTCCCCATTTCACACACTCTCTCTGGGATCTCCCTCACTGGGAGTGGTGGAGGGCTGCCCTCTCCTAGAAGCAATAAAGGCCCAATCAAACCTCCCTAACCACTGCTGTGTCGTCCCAGACTACACAGCACTCCTGTTGTCCTCTTTATACTGACACTATATCTCATCTGCTTCAGAAATGAAAAAGCTCTCTCCTTAGAGAGTTTCCACAGTCAGAGACGTGGACCTAACCTCAGCACAACGACCATACATGGACGTTGTGCTGAAAAGGAGAGTATGAAGAAGCAGGAGGCAAGAACAGCAAGAGTTTCATTGTGTGTATTCTTGTGTGTTTGAGTGTGTACATAGAGCAATAAAATACTCACTTTATATACAAACTAGAAAAAAGTCAATAAAAACATCTGATTCAAGTAATGGATAAGAAATAACCTTCAAGCGGTAGAATGATGTTCCCCTGAACTGTATATAGTCAGTCATTTATGGCGTCTACTGTGTAAATAGTAAAGAGCTGTTTGTATCCCCATTCAGTCAGTGAGTGTGATGTGTATTGGGAGTGTTGTGTTGAAGTGGAGGAGGCAGTCCACGTACCGTCAGGCCGCAGGAGATCAGAATGTTCAAACGCCCCCCTCCTTACACAGTGGAACTGAACCTGAGACACACACACACACACACACACACACACACACACACACACACACACACACACACACACACACACACACACACACACACACACACACACACACACACACACACACACACACACACACACACACACACACACACACACACACACACACACACACACACACACACAGTGAAACAAAAAGAGAGAGAGAACAGAATGTCAGTACTCAGTATCCTCACTCCGGGAGTCCTCCTCAGTCAGAGCCAGTGCAACCCGACAGCGGGGGGCAGGATGTCAGCTGACGGCAGAGAGTGAAGCATGCTCCAGGATACAGCCAGCAGGAGCAGCCTGGGAGAGAACACTCTGGTTCTTTGTTCCCTTTTACCTACACTAGCTATCTTCCGTAGCCTCCATTTCCTCCTCAGCCCCATCCTGAGATCTGACAGGGAGATCCAGCATTGGCCAGAGGGGAGCAGGGGCCCAGAGAGGAGAGGAGGAGAGGAGAGAGAAAGGAGATAGGAGAGGAGGAGAGGAGAGAGAGAGGAGAGAGGAGAGAGGAGAGAGGAGAGAGGAGAGGAACACAATTATTGTACCAGTAAACGCCAGAGCAACCCCATGTAATTGTGCCATTACTAATTCATGTTTATTAATGCAGTGATGTATGATGGCGCCTGGTGACAGATTGTTGCTGTCTGGTCCTGTTGTGGAGTGCGTGTAGTGTGAGGGAGGGAGGAACATGGGGAGCGGGTGCTGGGGGGTGGGGGGATATGTAGATGTGGCGTATGTGGTGACAGTGCCAGGTTGTATGTGACACATTTGGTGATGACGGGGCGGGTGGTGGGCGGGGGGTTGAGTAATGATGGTGCTTATGTCTTCCACTGGCTCTGTGCCAGGCCCCTGGTTCCCCAAAGCCACGGCCCCAGAGCCCCTCAGCACCCCCGGGCACACACACACCACAGTTATGGTTTTCACTGCCACACAATTAGCAGCGCTGACGATTTGTTTTGTCGTGATAATCACCTCCGGGCTCTGACAAGCCCCACGCCGACCCCATCCCTCTGTCACTCAGTACCAGTGACTCAGCAGGAGAGCGTGAGGGAATGTGAGGAGGAGAGGAGGAAGGGAGGTGAAATGCTGGAAAGGATTACAGGAGCACTAGCAGGACCCGGCTCTGTGGATCAGCACTTTTTAAGAGATCTTTGGGGGCCTGTTGGCTGAACGGTGTGCGCCTACCAGGAGGAAAGGCCAAACACAGCCCAGTTACACTTTTATAGAATGCTTTGTGGAAAAACACCCCTGACACACACCTCGGCGTGGCAGCTCGGTTTGTCATACGGCCCATGGGGCTCCGCTGCCCCTTCACATGACCAGAGCAACGACCTCAGAGGGCAGCCTCCTCAACAAGAACAGGCCACACCTACCAGCTGCACTGCTCTCTGGGAAATGAAGTTTAGTCGGTCACTGTGATGTATTTTGGCATCAAAAAGCTATAAGACAACCACCTTTGAGAAATCTAACCACAGAGAAGGCAGTGAGAATACTAAAGAGGGATAGCAAAAAGCTGGTAAAGAATGTACTAGAAAACATGTTAATGTTTTAATCAAATGTTGTTCCTCTCTCTGAGCAGAGTCCCCGCCTCAGCTCTAATCCTTAATGAAAAGTTCATAATATAACACCTCATATGAATGTGAGTAATGTCACATTTTTTATATATATATATTTTTTATACTTCTATTAAAATGGGCTTGTGACTTGAGGAGAATCAACACAAGGTGCGTTGCAGATTATTTACCCAGAAAGAACAGCACAGGAAATAGAACCACTTGATATTCCGTTTTTGGAAGGGAGCAGATTTAAAACAAGATGTTGTGATGTGATGGAGGAGCGCAAAGCCTCTATGTGTGAGCAAATGAAGGTTAAAGGCCAGTTCAGACCCACGTGCATATCTTATACATATTCATAAATGAGGCCCATCAATCTCTGTAGGCTGCAGGGGCTGAGAGGAAATGTGTAGGCCCCAATAATAAAAACGGCATACGCCTTTGATAACAATGAAAATGTGCTGACATCAGAGAGGCTTTATGGGCTGTGTGATGTCTGATAGACCCTCTCTGATCATTACTGAAACACAGTGAACAGTAGCAACGGTATTCAACGACGCGCTAAAATGGTTACACAGTCCACAGGGGACGTTATAGAGAGGGGAGGACTGTCAGAGAGATGTACGCAGGCTTAACACCTGCTAAATTAAGGAAAGTTAAATCACAGAGTACCATTTTTTTATTGACTCTACCGGAGTCATCTTAACCATCAACAGATTGATACGCTCCCTAGAGTTAGTGTTGATAACTGGAGTTGATTGGGACTGAGCACTTTTAACTCCACAAGTGTAAACAGAAACAGGGAGTTAGAATTATGGAGTATCCACAGATGTGCGAGAGACGTCATTGTCATATTTCCCAGCATGCTCTGTTGTAGGTTGATTTTTAGAATTGTTTATTTTAGTATCTGTGCTTTCACATGTACATTGATTGTTTTTGATCTGATGCGACACAATGATACAGTCTGTAACATACATTTTCCTAACATAATCAAATCTATTATTTTGAATGTAAGTTGTGGGTGATTGTCACGCCCTGACCTTAGAGATCCTTTTTATGTCTCTATTTTGGTTTGGTCAGGGTGTGAGTTGTGGGTGGGTATTCTATGTTCTATGTTTTCTATTTCTTTGTGTTTGGCCGGGTGTGGTTCTCAATCAGAGGCAGCTGTCTATCGTTGTCTCTGATTGAGAACCATACTTAGGTAGCCCTTTTTTCCACCTGTCTTGGTGGGAAGTTGACTTTGTTTAGGGCACATAGCTTTTGAGCTTCACGGTTTGTTTTTGTAGTGTTTATTGTTTTGTTCGGCGTCATTTTTATTCAATAAAGAAAATGTACGCTCACCACGCTGCACCTTGGTCCTCTCCTTTCAACAGCCGTGACAGAACTTCCCACCACCAACGGACCAAGCAGCGTGGGAAAAAGGAGGAATGGACATGGGAGGACATCCTGAACGGCAAGGGATCCTGGACATGGGAGGAGATCCTGGCCGGAAGGGATCGCCTTCCATGGGAACAGGTGGAAGCATTGAGGAGGGCGGAGGCAGCGACGAAAGCAGAGCGGCAGCGTTACGAGGGAACACGGCTGGCAAGGAAGCCCGAGAGGCAGCTCCCCGTGCTTACCGTGGCGAGCGTCGTACTGGTCAGGCACCGTTTTATGCGGTGGAGCGCACGGTATCTCCAGTGCGCTTGCATAGCCCGGTGCGCTACATTCCAGCTCCCCGCATCTGCCGGGCTAGGGTGAGCATCCAGCCAGGAAGAGTTGTGCCAGCCCTGCTCTCCAGACCTCCAGTGCGTCTCCTCGGCCCAGTATATCCTGCGCCGGCTTTGCGCACTGTGTCTCCAGTGCGTCTGCACAGCCCAGTGCGTCCTGTGCCTGCGCCCCGCATCTGCAGGGTGAAAATAACCATCCAGCCAGGACGGGTTGTGCAGGCTCCTAGCTCGAGACCTCCAGTGCGCCTCCACGGCCCAATGTATCCGGTGCCTCTGCCAAGGACAAAGCCTCCTGTATGTCTCCCCAGCCTGGTGAGTCATGTGGCAGCTCAACGTACCAGCCAGCCCATACGTCTCCTCCCTCCAGTGATGATCCATGGCACAAAGCCTCCAGTGATGATCCATGGCACGAAGCCTCCAGTGATGATCCATGGCAAGAAGCCTCCAATGATGATCCATGGCACAAAGCCTCCAATGATGATCCATGGCACAAAGCCTCCAGTGATGATCCATGGCAAGAAGCCTCCAGTGATGATCCATGGCACGAAGCCTCCAGTGATGATCCATGGCAAGAAGCCTCCAGTGATGGTCCACGGCACGAAGCCTCCAGTGAGGAGTCATGGGTCCCCAGTCCGGGGTTGACGACGAGGGTCCCGCACCAGATGTGCCACCAAAGTGTGGTGAGCCAGTGGTGGAGCGGGGTCTGCGTCCCGCACCTGAGCCGCCACCGCGGATAGATGCCCACCCAGACCCTCCCCTATAGGTTTAGGTTTTGCGGTCGGAGTCCGCACCTTTGGGGGGGGGTACTGTCACGCCCTGACCTTAGAGATCCTTTTTATGTCTCTATTTTGGTTTGGTCAGGGTGTGAGTTGGGGTGGGTATTCTATGTTTTCTATTCCGTTGTGTTTGGCCGGGTGTGGTTCTCAATCAGAGGCAGCTGTCTATCGTTGTCTCTGATTGAGAACCATACTTAGGTAGCCCTTTTTTCCACCTGTCTTTGTGGGAAGTTGACTTTGTTTAGGGCACATAGCCTTTGAGCTTCATGGTTTGTTTTTGTAGAGTTTATTGTTTTGTTCGGCGTCATTTTGACTAAATAAAGAAAATGGACGCTCACCACGCTGCACCTTGGTCCTCTCCTTTCAACAGCCATAACAGTGATGTAAAATTGTTGGACATCCTCCCTCTTAAATGGATACCAATTGAGCTTGGATGTCATATTGCAAGCCACCATAATATGACACAGTAAGAAATGTGCAAATGCTAACTCTACACCTTTACACCTCAAATGGGACCATATAAACCCCCGAAATAGTGTTGAGTTTTCTCCATAGGCGTTGAATTAGCTCTTGCGATTATATTGTGAGAGTAAACATTACTGTGAATAATTAACTCTAGAATACTGAACAACACTTCAGAGAGTTAAAAAGGTAACAGAGTTATTTTAAATTAATACTGTACAGAGTGAAATGCAAAATGCAACACTAAATTGAGCGTTTACAACTCTGAAAAAAATCATTCTGTTGCCAGAGTGTGTTTTACTCTTTTTAGACTGGGACCAAATGTTATCTGAGGCAGAGTTACATTTACTTCAATTAGAGTTATATTGTGTGAGTGTATGCGTCTGCGTGTACATGTACATGTTAAAGCTGTGTGTGTGTACATCAAATCAAATTGTATTTGTCACATGCGCCGAATACAACCTTACAGTGAAATGCTTACTTACGAGCCCCTAACTGACAGTGCAGTTAAAAAAAATATGGATAAGAATAAGAGATAAAAGTAAAAAGTAGAGTCAATGTGCGGGGTACCGGTTAGTTGAGGTAGTATGTACATGTAGGTAGAGTTATTAAAGTGACTATGCATAGATGACAACAGAGAGTGGCAGTGGTGTGGAGAGGGGGGGGGGGGGGGGGGGCAATGTGAATAGTCTGGGTAGCCATTTGACTAGATGTTCAGGAGTCTTATGATTTGTGGATAGAAGCTGTGTAGAAGCCTCTTGCCGTGTGGTAGCAGAGAGAACAGTCTATGACTAGGGTGGCTGGAGTCTTTGACAATTTTCAGGGCCTTCCTCTGACACCGCCTGGTATAGAGGTCCTAGATGGCAGGAAGCTTGGCCCCAGGGATGTACTGGGCCGTTCGCACTACCCTCTGTAGTACCAGGTAGTGATGCAACCAGTCAGGATGCTCTCGATGGTGCAGCTGTAGAACCTTTTGAGGATCTGAGGACCCATGCCAAATTTTTTCAGTCTCCTGAGGGGGAATAGGCTTTGTCGTGCCCTCTTCACAAGTGTCTTGGTGTGTTTGGACCATGATAGTTTGTTGGTGATGTGGACGCCAAGGAACTTGAAGCTCTCAACCTGCTCCACTACAGCCCCATCGATGAGAATGGGGGCGTGCTCGGTCCTCCTTGTCCTGTAGTCCACAATCATCTCCTTTGTCTTGATCACGTTGAGGGAGAGGTTGTCCTGGCACCACACGGCCAGGTCTCTTACCTCCGCCCTATAGGCTGTCTCGTTGTTGTCGGTGATCAGGCCTACCACTGTTGTGTCATCTGCAAATTGAATGATGGTGTTGGAGTCGTGCCTGGCCGTGCAGTCATGGAGTACAGGAGAGAGCTGAGCACGCACCTCTGAGGGGCCCCTGTGTTGAGGATCAGCGTGGCGGATGTGTTGTTACCTAACCTTACCACCTGGGGGCGGCCCGTCAGGAAGTCCAGGATCCAGTTTCAGAGGGAGGTGTTTAGTCCCAGGGTCCTTAGCTTATTGATGAGCTTTGAGGGCACTATGGTGTTGAACACTGAGCTGTAGTCAATGAATAGCATTCTCACATAGGTGTTCCTTCTGTCCAGGTGGGAAAGGGCAGTGTGGAGTGCAATAGAAACTGCATCATCTGTGGATCTGTTGGGGCGGTATGCAAATTGAAGTGGGTCAAGGGTTTCTGGGATGATGGTGTTGATGTGGGCCATGACCAGCCTTTCAAAGCACTTCATGGCTACAGACGTGAGTGCTACGGGTCGGTAGTCATTTAGGCAGGTTACCTTAGTGTTCTTGGGCACAGGCACTATGGTGGTCTGCTTAAAACATGTTGGTATTACAGATTCGGACAGGGAGAGGTTGAAAATGTCAGTGAAGACACTTGCTAGTTGGTCAGCGCATGCTTGCAGTACACGTCCTGGTAATCCGTCTGGCCCTGCGGCCTTGTGAATGTTGACCTGTCTAAAGGTCTTACTCACATCGGCTACGGAGAGCTTGATCACATAGTCTTCCAGCACAGCTGGTGCTCTCATGCATGTTTCAGTGTTACTTGCCTTGAAGCGAGCATAGAGGTAGTTTAGCTCGTCCGGTAGGCTCGTGTCACATGTGCATGCGTCTGTGCGTGTTTTTTGTTGTTGTGCATATTGGTTAATGTCTCTCTTTTTGGCTAGTTGATGGGGTTGGGTAAAGGGTATCACTGTATCTGTATATGTCTGGAACAGTCAAGTGCATATGTCTGCCAGAATAGTGCATGTTCCTCAGTGAATTTTTTTTCTCCCTCATTTTCATTAAATGAGCAGCTTGAATGTTCCCAATGTTAAGCACATATCTTGAAAGAAGACAAAAATAGTAATTATTATTCCTTGCTTTTAGTGGTCTCCACAGGCAGCGTAGGCTATGCTGTATTTCCTGTAAACATTGGGAGGGAGAAGAATGAGAAGAAGAGAGGAAGAAGAAGAGAGGGAGAAGGAGAGAGGGAGAGAGGGAGACGGAGAGAGGGAGAGAGGGAGACGGAGAGAGGGAGAAGGACAGAGGAAGAAGGAGAAAGGGATAAGAAGAGAAGAAGGAGAGAGGGTGAAGGAGAGAAGGAGAGAAGGAGAAGAGAAGGAGAGAGGGTGAAGAAGAGAGGGAGAAGGAGAGAGGGAGAAGGAGAAAATACTCCTGGTAACAAAGCCATTATATGTGAATGAGGCTGATGGGGACTGGGCTGACATGACGCCATGCCGCTCTGTGTGATTGTGCTCTGCATGAGAGCATCCAGAACATTCCACACCCCTCAGCGCACACATAAACACACGCACACAGACACAGACACAGAACCATTAACCTAAAAATGAAACACTTAATGGCCAGCAGAAATATCAGTATCCGTATTCATTTACATTATTCAGAAAAATATGAGCTGATAACCAATCATTTCATATTCCCCTCCCCTATTTATTGTGACATTTTCCAGTGAAAATGGAACCTCAGTAATATGGGGGGTACTTCACATACGTATATAGCTTTTTTCAAACACTATGTCCTGCTCTCAGTGCATCCATGCAAGATGGAGGTGTTACTGCTCATGGTAATGCAGTGGCTCTAATGGCCTTGGAAATATTTAGCTTTTTCTTAAACGCCATAAAACAGCTGGAAATCGCAAGCTTCCATCCAACATATGTCAACAGCAGGATGTAGTTCCTAAATATATGAATACATGAATATTTCTATTTTTTTCCACACAAAATATGAGGCCAAAATGATCCATTATGATGCATAAGGGTACAGAGAGAGAGAGAGAGGTGCATGGGGCGAGGCTGCTTTAAATGTTATATTTCCATGATTGGTTCATTCTTTCCACTTCCTGTCCATTGTGCCAATGCAAACGCCATTGTCTGTGCTGTGGCACTGTTCATGGCTCTGTTCGGCCCTCAGAAAGGCCGTCCCCTGGGAGCTCTGCATCTTTTATTAATCAGGGCCACTGCGCCACAGCCCCGCCACAGCCACAGCCCCGCTTATCTAATTTAGCAGCCCTACTGTCTCAGATGGAGAAGGGCTGGCCTGGGTGTGGGGAGAGGGGACTGGGTAGTGGGGTGCCTCTTTCAGCCCCTGGGGGGGGGGGGGGGGGGGGCGACCTATCAGACACCTCGTCACCAAGCTTTCGGACTGAATCACAATAGAGCAAATTACCTTCTGCTGACAAGAAAAAATGAACGCGGCGCCCGTATGAAAAAAAATAGGACTGTCAGGGAGAGGTGACACATTGATTGCTTAGTATGCGCATCCTGGAGGCTGGGGTTCAGACCCTCCTCCCTATTTATATGTAGAAGAGGCGCAGCAGCGAGGGAAGATGAGAAATTGAAATGCCATGTAAGATTGGGGGGCTCCCTCTCAAGCCAAGCTCCCCAGCCCAGCACAGCTCAGAACAGCCTCGGTCTGGTACAGAGGATGTGTTCTGGAGAACAGCTACGCTCATACTACCACACTACCATTACCACACATACAGAACTTTACAGGATCACTATGGCAAAGACAAAAAGTGCTTGATAGCATCACCAGCTACCTGAATGAGCTCTCACACACGTACACTAGGTTCCAACACAGATACATAAGACTCTCTAGTGAGGGCCTGTGTATCGTCACAAGACATGACAAGACCTGGTCTCTAAGTTATTTTTTATTCCCTCTCTGGTTCCCTGTGTCTGTCCCCCCTCTGTCCCCTCTGCCCCCTCCTCTCTCATCTGTGTCATGGCTCAGATGAATCAGTGTCACCGATGTTGAGAGCACTTACTGTCAACCCCGACGCCCCAGGCCACGCCACTGATGGACACAAACTATAAAATATCCCCCCCGGGGAGGCATTGCTCAACCACTGCCCCACAGCCCCGAGCTGGAGTGCTACTATGGGTTTGTGCGCGCACACGCGTGTGTGTGTGTGTCAGAGAGTTTGTGTGTATGTGTGTTTTGACCATGTAATTATGGTTTGTGTGTGCAGTCCTGTGTATAATAGTGTGAATTGGGGAAGAGGAATGGCTGGGGGTGTATATCAAGCTAGAAAAATACAGTTTGTCATGTCAGAGGATAATGCTCATCCTGGTTTAAGGCTCTTGTTTTACAGCCCCCTTTAGAGAGAGATTAGAATAAATAAGAGGAGCCTGTCTGATCCATGATGAGACTCCTCCACAGAACCAGCACCATGCTCCTCCCTTGGTCCCGCTCTCCTTCAGGATCCAGGCTCAGCCAGCCAGACAGTCCTGCTACTAGCCCTGCTCTGCTCTGGACCTCAGTGGATGGATGCTGGACATCCTGGCTGAAACACTATGCTTGTCTCCTGGCCTCTATAGTGCAGCAGAAGTTTGGCTGGCTATGCTATAGATGACAACTATCAATCATGGCGTCTGAGGACGCGGGTCATATCTGCTGATAAGTAGTGTGGAAACCCCCCTGTGTGCTGGCCTGCTGGCTATGGGCTGGATGGAGAAGGGTGGGGGAGGGCTGTGAGGGGGCTGCAGGGCTGATGATGGAGGAGGTGGGGGGTGAGAGAGGGGTCTTTCCAGCCCCTGACTTCAAATCCCCAGCCTGCACGGGTCACTGGGCTGCTAGCCCTCCTTTCAGATCTGCAAGGTTAAAAACCATGTCTCTCTCTGTCATTGAAGGAGAGTGTGCATATGAGTGGTGATTGTGTGTGTGTGTGTGTGTATGTGTGTGTGTGTGTGTGTGTGTGTGTGTGTGTGTGTGTGTGTGTGTGTGTGTGTGTGTGTGTGTGTGTGTGTGTGTGTGTGTGTGTGTGTGTGTGTGTGTGTGTGTGTGTGTGTGTGTGTGTGTGTGTGTGTGTGTGTGTGTGTGTGTGTGTGTGCGTGTGCATGATCCTGCACATTTCATATATAGAGGATATATAAAATACACATAAGTAGATACACACACACAACTCAGTCCCGCATTTCCTGCTATACATCCTGAGTGGAAATCCCATATAGATACAGTCATCCTCTTGGAGAGCTAACTCAGCTCGCCGAAACCCCAAATATTGACTATTCATTTACGCTGTCAGATTTAGCGGTCTGTCGCTGCTTGACTTATCTAATCAAGGAGTATTAGCAGGGCTCCTCCGAGATCCAAGGACGAGGGAATTAAGAGAGGGAAGGAAGGGAAAGTGTTAGTAAGTCTATGGCCCTCAATACAGTATAAACATCTTAACTGTCATCCTATTGTCCTGGATTGAGTGTCCTGTATGTGTTTGGGACAGGTACAAAAGCTTCTTATAATTGAATGGTAACTTCAAATCCCGGGGCTCAATAACCTGAGTCGTGTTGTAAAACTAGATTCCATCTCTGATAGTGCTCTGAGCCAGCCAAGGTAAGATGGCGGCAGATGCCTAAGCAACGGCTTGTGCCTCAGAAGGAAATAGCCACTCTGATTCTCAGATTTGGTTTGGTTTGTATAATGCCATTTGATGAATGCTTGTTGCGTCTGACCAAAGCCTTTCCCTGTGGTTTCGGGAGGGGAGGGGTGGTGTGCGTAGTTCCTGTCCCTGTCAGAGGGTGCAGGGGACTGAGTGATGAAGAGGTGGAGGCCCTCGCTGTGACCCCTCCACCAGTAACCCGACCCCTGCCGCTGTCACCCAGGTCCCCGGGCCTGTGTCCGCCGGGCCTGCCTAGGCGCCATAAAACTCATCTATAATTTCTGATGAGTGTAATGCCATCTCCACTTCATGATTATATGATATTCCTCACCTCAGCCACAACCGATGAGGCCAGGGGGCCGCTGTCTTAATGAGGTGCCTCAGAGTTCAGGATGGGGGATGGAGAGATGAGGAGAAGGAGGAGGGAGGGATGGAGAGCTAGGGGAGCCTGTATGCACAGGCAAAAAACCAAGCGAGCCAGATTGCAAAATACCACATCAGTGTCACGTTCTGACCTTAGTTCTTTTGTTATGTCTTTGTTTTAGTATGGTCAGGGCGTGAGTTGTGTGGGTTGTCTATGTTCGTTTTTCTATGTTGTGTTTTGCGTTTGGCCTGGTATGGTTCTCAATCAGAGGCAGGTGTCGTTAGTTGTCTCTGATTGAGAATCATACTTAGGTAGCCTTTTTCCACCTGTGTTTCGTGGGTGGTTATTTTCTGTTCCTGTGTCTGTGTTTTTCACCATACGGGACTGTTTCGTTTTCGTTAGTTTGTCAGTTTATTGTTTTTGTTCAGTGTTCTATTTCTTGATTAAAATATGGACACTTACCACGCTGCACCTTGGTCCTCCTCTTCTCATTCCAACGACGAGCGTTACAATCAGGAGAATAATTGATCATTTGTTGCATTGTAAGAAATTGTTGTCTGACTTCACTGTGATAATGCGGCTGCAAAATGTGTAAACATAATGTACCTCAAAAGCAGTGGATGAGGAAGAGACCACAGGCCAGACAGAACAAACCATTCCAACCACAGAGCCAAGCCCACATAACAGAGAGACCAGACATTAAAACCATGCTTAGGGATATAGCCGACCACTCCTTACTACACGCATGATCAGTGATCACTACAACATCCTGGTCCTGACGAGGACCACCTACGTTAGTCAGATTCCCTGAGTGACATTCCATCTCTAGTGCATAGCTGTGCTGACGATAGTTCCTCTGGATGATATGAATAAGCAAATAACACATTTTTTCCAGTCGTTTAATCTCTGAGCAGGGCAATTAGTTAGAATGTAGTTTATGGGGATTTTTTCTGTCCTTATTATTGTTAGTGAAATGTCAGGCTCTTATTTAGCTGTGGGATGAATAATAAATATGCTGTAATTACTGTCCTCAATGAGCTAACAGGCTGGATGTTTTAATGGTGGAGGAGGGAGACTGTTTCTTTCTTTATAGCACCTTTCTCTCTCTCTCCTTTCTCTTTCTCCCTCTCTCTCTTTAATTGGATCTTGTAATTAGTTTCTCTGATAGATCTGGGAGGTCTGAGGCATCCTCTGCAGCGTTCATTAGCGTCCATGGCGGAGGGGGCAGCTCTTTAAAAGCTCTCCGTGTTTCTGTCCCTGCTCAGCCCAGCCCTGACAGACACAGACCAACACACTATGAGTTTAACATACTGTAGAGGAGGGAGAGGAGAGGAGAAGAGAAGAGGGGAGATTGTCCCTTTCTGCCTATAATGTTTCAACTTCCTGCTATTAGTTTTTTTTCAAATGAGCATTTGTGTGTCAGTTACTAAATGATTTTGTTTTAGAACAGGCACCAAGCTAAACAAAGGCAGAAAGGAGAGAGCCAAACCAGACAGCAGGACAGGCAGATATGAAGATACAGTGACATATAAGTAGTCTGACAGCATATTGTTGTTACTCTGAGGTAACGGTTAGCAGTATAATCTCAAATCCAGCTGGAGAGATCTATCCGGTACAGAGTATGACTGTTACGTGTGTGTCAGAGTGATCTGAGCTGGTAAAAATGTCCTACATGTTCTAATTATAGTCAGCAGAGCAGGTTTTACACATTCAATTTAAATAGACACACATAATGTCCAGACATACGCAACCCCTCCTCCAGCACCCCAATCCCTCTCCCCCTCTTCCTCGTTCCCTCTCTCCGCTGGCCAGGCTACACTAGACATCTCTCCCTAATCAGCAGCCTCACCGCGCAAAGACTGGTTGCCATAGTAATATGCTGGCTGGTCGACATGGCAACCGCTCTGAGGTCCACTATTAAAATGATGAGAGAGAGAAAGGGAGGGAGGGAGGCAGACAGACTGTCCAAGATGGCGGGGGTGGGGGAAAGAAATATGGCAGAGCAAGAAATGGGAAACAGCAGAGAAAAATGAATAGAAGGAGAGAGAGGGGGAAAAGGGAGGGGGGAGACGGGGAAGACGGAGGAGAGAGAGCATCTCTGGAGCTGTGTGAGCTACCTAAGGCATTGTATTCAGTGCTCCTGATATAATGTGTCGCAACAATGCCATTAACCTAATGTATGACGTCATTTACTTTATGGCTTAGTATTTATACACATGAAAAATGCATGTGTAGCTCTTCCTAATCTAGTAAAAGGATATTTACTAATATTTACTAAACTAATATTGTGTTTTAAGAGCTACTTAGATTATTCTTGCCAATATACTTTAGACATACCTGAAATAAGATATTATTAAATTCATATTTACAAAGTATAAAAAGTTTTATGGACTGCAGGGACATTATGATGATCAACAGTGACACGTGACAACTTTATGTTAAAAAGGACAAAGGGGTTGTCATTTGTAGTCTCCTATGATAAAGTCTCCGAAGATGAAGTCTCCTGTGATTAAGTCTCCTATGGAACAAAGACTAGGAGCAGTCACAGTCTCAGCACTCACTGCTTTTACAACAGTCAGGACCAACAACAATAACACAATCAGCCTTTCAATAACATGCTAGTCTTTATCACACTAACACTCTTGGTACCTATATGCATGCGAACATATTAGACACATTGAGTTGTCAGATTGGGGTGCGGTGTGTAAAATGCTGCTGTCATTTCACACTACTAGTGAATACACCTAGCAGTTCATATCTCCAGCCCAGCTCTGTCACTGACTGAGCCATAGTGCACTTTGCCTGAACTGGGGGAAATACACCAGGGCACACATCTATACTGCTATCAATCTCTCTCTTTCTCTATCTTCTTCTATCACTCGCTCTCTCCTTTCCTCCTCTCTTCATCTGTCTCTTTTCACTTTCTTCACCTCTATCAGTCTTTCTCTCCTCAAATTCTTCCCCTGCCTCTCCTCACCTATCTTTTGGTCTCGTACTGCATCTCTCTCTCTCTCTCTCTCTCTCTCTCTCTCTCTCTCTCTCTCTCTCTCTCTCTCTCTCTCTCTCTCTCTCTCTCTCCTCTCTCTCTCTCTCTCTCTCTCTCTGCGCGCGCGCGCGCTCTCTCTCTCGTCTCTCTCTCTCTCTCTCTCTCGCTCTCTCTCGCGCACTCTCTCTCTCTCGCTCTCTCTCTCTCTTTCCATTAATCTCTCCTCTCTTTCTCTTTGACTAAATCTCTCTGTCTTTCTTTGCCTGTATGTCTGAGTCTCTAATGAATTAAATATCATTCCATGAGGATGCTACTCCAGTAGCCAAACCCAATGGCATTTTGTAGCTTTTTTTCCTTTTATGCGTGAAATTCCTTTATGAATCAGAGCCCTCCCCCGCCTGAGAGCCTTATGAAAGATAGCTCATTGATGTCCATATTGCGCCATCAGCCCAGGCTTCACTAGCACACCATTCACAAGCAATTAAAGTGAGCTCAAACAGAGTAAGAAAGTGCGTCATCCTCTTAATGTAATTAAGGAAGTGTGCACACACAGACGCAGGAGAACACACACAGACCCACATAGAGCGTACTGAGGAAAGGCTAGCAGGAAAGGTTAATTTGTCAGGCAACACAAGCCCTTGGCCTGGCCTCACCCTTCACAACTCCAAAACAAGAGAGGGATTCATCAGAGAGAGAAACACACTCACCATCATCAGAGTCGCTGCCTCTTTACTACCGCGCTAAAGAAACACCTTATCTTTCCTTCCCTGGCGTGGATGCCTTCCACAGCAGCTGACCACTGTTCCACTAACTCACTGCGAGACTCAAAGTGGTCCAACACTTTAGCCCAAGTCTCTGACATTCACAATTACATGCACTGGCCGATCAATTAAAATCAGCACAGGCCTCATTAAAACATCCGGCCGCTCTTCACTTAGACCAATTTAAGATGTGAATGGCTGCTAGCTCAGGGGCCATTTTGCATCTGCAGATGGATGCCTTATTATTTATGGCTAGAAAGTCCTGGCTCCATCCCGCCCACCCTCCCGTGTTGGTGATGGGGGGGAAGTTAATTTGGGTGTTGCGGTGAGGGCATCCCACAGCCCCACCACGTCAGACAGCTGGGAAACAGCTTCAGAAAGCTCACTACTAATTTCCCTCACTTTAGCATCTCACCTGGCTGCCTCCTACTGCCTCTTCCCCTCCACAGCGTCATTAACATTCACCGGGCCAGCCAAGCCAAGCCAGGTCCAGCCAGGGGATAGGCCCAACCGGAATGGGCTAAATCAGAGGAATCAGAGGTATCAGAAGGTATGCTTCTACTGTTCCTCACACACACGTCACATACAGATATCCGCTTGACAGAGGCATCAGTGCGTGTGTGCACACAGTGATATCTTTTGTTGGACATAATTAGTATTGATCATTATGGTGTATTATGCACCAATTGGATTTATCTAAGTTTCAAACCAAGTTCATTGGCTGGTAAGTGACTGGACATAAAGTGCCATGCTTAGCCAACACTGGAGAGTACAGCATGACATAGCTGACCCACTGGTCTAACACACACACACGCATTCACACACGCACTCACACGCACGCACGCACACACAAACACACACACACACACACAATGAATGACAACAGGGCACTTTGCAACCAACACAGACTAAAATAGGTTTTCCTAAAAGTGTCCAATCAATGGAATCACTACAGGAGTAGATAACAAAGAGGGAATTGAACATTGAATTGAATAAAGGAAAATCATGAGTGTGTTCAGAACAAACTGAGGAGACCAGTAATGAGCAGGCATGTGGCTTTCTGACAGGAACAGATGGCCTAACTTTACCTTAAATAATGTACAAGAAGAAGAATTAGGCAAGCTTCCTCAGTGTAATTTAGCAATGAATAAAACTTTTGTATTCAACCCGAACATACAGTAGTCTCACTAATGGCAATAAGTAACATTCACAGGACAAAACAACTTATGTATGTCTGTGAGGAGGCTCTTGGAGGGATACAGTAGCATGGACAGGCGTGGGCCAGTAGGAAGGGAGGGAGATCATGTTTGTACAGATTCAATTAGAAATTGCAAACAAAGCGGGGCCTTGATGGACCAGAGTAATACAAAAGCTCAGCAAGGCCCAGTGACAGCACCCTATTCATTAACGCTCTTAACTATTTAATCAGACCCCCGTCCCCAGAACCCTGCGATTAGGGCTACAGACAGACAGACAGACAGACAGACAGACAGACAGACAGACAGACAGACAGACAGACAGACAGACAGACAGGCAGGCAGGCAGGCAGGCAGGCAGGCAGGCAGGCAGGCAGGCAGGCAGGCAGACAGACAGACAGACAGACAGACAGACAGACAGACAGACAGACAGACAGACAGACAGACAGACAGACAGACAGACAGACAGACAGACAGACAGACAGACAGACAGACAGACAGACAGACAGACAGACAGACAGAGAGGCATACAAGCACTGCAGCACAGCACTGGGAAGTACTCAGAAGCAGAGAAGGTACGTCAGGCCATGTACACTGCATTATAGGTATCCTAATGTGTCTGTGTGTATCTGTGGGCTGTGTATGTTGTCATGGCAATGCCCACAGTGTCTGAGCAGGGCTGGAGGTGGGTTTGTAAGGTGAACTCTCTCCTTCTTCCATCCCCCCTAGGGTGATGTGCTACAGGGGGAAACATGTTATCTGTACAGAGTGAGAGTAGGGAACTAAAGCCAACAACAGTACCCTCTGGTGAGCACAGCCTTCCTCAATTAGTCCCCAGCTGGGTCTCCCTCCCCGAGCAGGGAGTGGCCAATTTATCTACCACTTTTTAATTTTTCTACCCCAAACCTCTGATCCTCCTGTCCATCCCAAAGACAGCCTACCACACCCCCATCCCTGGACTAGGATATCAGTCTTCATTTACACCATCTCTGGAAGCATTAAATGGAAATCAATCGTGTAAGTTTAGCAAATAGTTAATTACTGCTGGGCTTCAGATTGATCTGGAGGGGAGTGCTGGCAGCTGAGCCATTTGTCTCCTTCATCTGCCATTAAAAATGAGAAAAGAAGGGAAGAGAGGGAGAGATGGAGAGATTGTGAGAAAGAGGAGGGGATCATGGGTTAGATGTTGGAGAAGAAGAAAGGAGAAGTCGATGAAGGGTGAGGGTGTGTTAGAGGAATGGGGTGACACACACTTAGACTACACACACACACACACACACACACACACACACACACACACACACACACACACACACACACACACACACACACACACACACACACACACACACACACACACACACACACACACACACACACACACACACACACACACTTATACTACACACACACCCATACTTAGACTACACACACACACACTTAGACTACACACACACACAACACACACACACTTAGACTACACACACACACACTTTATAATTAGTCTTGATTATACTCATATACGCATATTGCATTGCAGGTAAGACTCATCATTATCCTGATTTTCCACAGAAAAGGGAGTGAAATTAAAGCTTCATTTGTAAAGATCCAATATGATTGGTGCCAGTAACAATGTAACAATGACTATTTTGTCAGTTTAAGAGCTTTGGGAAAAACACCTAATTGCCTCAGTCTATTCTCGCACCGGTGAAATGTGCCTTTATGCATTAATTACTAGAAATGAAAGCTTTATCAAACCATCTGCAAAACTGATTGTAAAAGACAAAAGTGTGTGAGTAAAGATAGCCCTTGTTTAATGTCAATGTGAGTTATTAGAAACCCCATGTTAACACTATAGAAAAAGAGAAGAGCTGCTAAACCCGAACCAAACCCTAGTTTATCACAATTTGTACTGTAAACAACATCCTTAAACATCCATGAATTAAATATTTTATAAGCGTGCTGTAACAAAAACAGATACAGATTAAAACAAGCAATTCTTTCAGTTTCTGGCTTTTGTAAGGCAGGCTCTCAGTGTGATTTAGTGAGGAGTAAATCTAAGAATACACTGATAGCATTTAGGCCCATGCTGCTGGATCTGGAAGCTGTACATCTCTCAAATGACTGAACACTGATGACTAAAGAGTTCTGGGATCCTCCTGTAATCCTGGCCTGGAAGAACCATTTCTCTTGGCTTCCAAAGATATGTCACATCACTCCCAACAACAAATAGACAGCAGACCTGCCGCTACAATGAGCTACTTCACTGCAGCACGCCAGGGCCTATCGCTGCCTCTTTAACCCTGCCCCACCCCACCACCAACCCACCACACCACCAACACTCTGACACCAAATGTAAAGTCCAACTACCCCCCCAAATCCCTCCCAATTATAAAAGGTCCTTGAGTTGCTGTTTCCCCCCTCTCTCCAGTCTCTCTCCAGCTCCTGTCTGATTGCTGAGTGTGGGCCGAGCGGCACAGGCAATCACACGCAAAGCACCGAGGACCAAGAGGGGCCTGAAAAACAATACTAATCCGAAACACAAAAAAGAAACTAAAGGGGGACTCCTGCACCACAATTACAGGCCATCCAGTCAGGCCCCTGCTCTAGCCAGCACTTAAGGGCTGCCGTGATTTCCGACAGAAAAGGTTATTCGTTTTTATTGGAGGAAATAGATGCTGGGTGGCTTTAAATGGCACAGTAATGTGTGGGTGTTGAAGGGAGGCCTGCTGACCTCGCTGTCCCCAGGGTCCCATTGCGAAGCCTGTTGGTCGGACGCGTCGAGGCCATCACGTAACCTCTCCCCCAGCCTCTGTCTCCTACTGCTCATGCTTGACCCCCAGGTCACTGCAACTCTCTCTGGCCTTGAACTCAACCTGGCCTCCCCCCGTCACTGCACTCTCCCCTCCAAACTCACACCCATTCCCCCATCAAAACAGAAAAGCTGCAGCACCACAGATTCTGATATTTCTACCACTTCACCATCTTCCTCATTTCTGTTTTTTCATCCCAAATGATTGCTCATGGGTACCTTCACGTGGGTGTAAAATATTACTGTTCTCAGATGTTTAATTCATATACTGAACAAAATTATAAATGCAACATGCAACAATTTCAACAATTTTACTGAGTTACAGTACAGTTCATATAAGGGAATCAATTTAAAGAAAGAAATTAGGCCCTAATCTATGAATTTCACATGACTGGGCAGGGACGCAGCCATGGGTGGTGGGCCTGGGAGGGCTTAGGTCCCAGCCAATCAGAATGAGTTTTTCCCCACTAAAGGGCTTTATTACAGACAGAAATACTCCTCAGTTTCATCAGCTGTCTGGGTGGCTGGTCTCGGACAATCCCACAGGTGAAGAATGTGGAGGTCCTGGGCTGGCGTGGTTACACGTGGTTACACGTGGTCTGCGGTTGTGAGGTCGGTTGGACGTACTGCCAAATTCTCTAAAACGACGTTGGAGGCGGCTTATGGTAGATAAATGAACATTAAATTATCTGGCAACAGCTCTGCTGGACATTCTTGCAGTCAGCATGCCAATTGCATGTTCCCTCAAAACTTGAGACTTCTGTGGCACTGTGTTGTGTGACAAAACTGCACATTTTAGAGTGGCCTTTTATTGGCCCCAGAACAAAGTGCACCTGTGTAATGATCATGCTGTTTAATCAGCTTCTTGATATGCCACACCTGTCAGGTGATTTGATTATCTTGGCAAATGATAAATGCTCACTAACAGGGATGTAAACAAATGTGTGCACAACATTTTTGAGAAATAAGCTTTTTGTGGGTATGGAACATTTCTGGGATGTTTTATTTCAGCTCATGAAACATGGGACCAACACTTTACATTTAGATTTTTGTTCGTTATATATTTTAGATGTATATGAAAATGTTAATTTTTGGGGCAAAACGCTATATATCCATTGTTTAGCTAGAATCTAATATTCGTGTCCTCTATATTTGACTCTCATATGTGGCCTTTAAGATGAATCTTGAGATGAAGGCACTTACTATAAGT
>NC_092118.1:18726294-18763794 GCF_045679555.1 Salvelinus alpinus
TTCAATTGAGACATTACATTTCATTGTAACATCCAACTAACAATATATGAACATACCCTCATTAATGAAATATTCCCTTAATTGATCATATATTATGAAGTGAATATTTCATCAATACTATTCATTTGTTAAATAATAATGACCATTATATCTGTAAGCAATTTGAGTCACATGCTAATTAGAACCTTCATAGTAGAATTTCATTTTCTAGGGGCTGATTACATGTTAAGTTGTTCAATGCATAAGAAACATTGTAAATTAACAAAATTATAAATTCATACAGTGTGTGACTATAAAATTGAGCTTAAGGAACATGTTACAATGTTTGCAAGGCAAAACCTAATTTAATCGATCCTATAAAAATACAGATCACTCTGTAATAATTCCATGCCACGGATGCTTTGGCGTGACAGAAGATTTCATGGTCAGCGTCTGGGATTTTTACCTGCAAATGTACGTTGTCCTCACTAAAGTCACATTTTGAGAGAGATGGCTCTCCATTTTATATCCCTAGTGTTGTGTGAGTGACCGAGTGCTGGAATGGCATACGGCAGGTGGACACAGTCTCCAGATCAATACTGTAATGTGTTTCTGCACATCCACTGTCATGAAAGGACACTCTCCACCAAACCAACTGTCCTCTCTGCCTCATAGTGGAGTTTTCTGACTAAACGCAATGAGCAAGGTTCAAAAATGAAATAAAAAATCAGAAGACAAAGATGAAGGTTTTTGAAGAGCTCACAGTGAAATTCACACTGAAGATGAAAAAAAACACATGAATTTGTGAGGACACACTTACCGATTGTTTCCGTGGCGTTACCAGGAACCTTCTTCATAGACCTGAAAGGCACAAGAGGAGATAATCATTATCTTCAACCTTCAATTGAATATGAAATCCAATTTGATTTCATCCATTTCAATCACTGTCCTCGAAGAAAGCATTCAAAGAAAACAACAAGCCACAATTGTCATTTTGAATCCTCAGCTTTCCGATTCGCATACTTTTGTATATGTTCTTCTTACTGAGCAATAAGGCCACACTTATCACAGAACAGGGCCTTGTGTAAGAATGGGCCTGGGCTACATGGGCTGGCAAATGGGAGGCAGGCATTAGGACCACATTCTTCATGTACGTACATGTCTGCTAGCTAAGCTTTGTGCTGTTTGTCAGTGGGTTTCATTTCAACCCAGAGGCTAGAAAAGGAAACCTTGTAGAAATGATATTCATAAAAAAACATTTTACAAAAGGAGGGGAGAACCTCAGCAGTGAATGTTTAATAATATCCCTCCTCCTGCCTTTGATTTTCATATAATTTTCATAATGCACATATGGCGGGCTGACACAGAGTGTTCAATTCAATATATTTAACCTCATACACTTGAATTTTCCTAGTTGAAAAAAATGAAAGAACATCTAATCAGCATTCTTTCAGGAAATAAACTATACAGACCACAGAGACTGTACCTGTACTTGTACCTGTACATAACCATTCTGACTGCACTGCTGTGGCATCTAAATATTTTACCACCAAACATTGAAATGAACAACACATTTGTTTAAACACTATTCCTTTCATTCCTAGTGAGAGCCGGGCCTCCTCCGGCCAGTCAATCCCTGACCCGTGGCCTGCCACAAGACAAGGGGAGCCATGCCTCTGTGTTACGGCTGTCTCCAGGTCAGTGGATTACATTCTGGTTTTGGGGCGCTGCTGATTCCGTATGCATTTTAATAAGGGGGTAGCAGAGTAGCAGGTCAGGCAGATTTATAAGCCCAGTGGAGAGATGGAGAGACCTGGACTGCTGTCTCATCTGGCCTCCAGCTTCCCCCTGCACCATTACACCAGAGTGAGATATAGTGGGATATTGATCCCAATGCTACTTCATTTCGCAATAACTATTACACGATATTCTCCCGGCCGCGTGTAGCCCCTGATTTATGCTGCCCTGCTATTTGCATTAGCAGTAAGTGTTTTTCTATACAGACTGAGCTGAGCTGAGGAGGGTCTCGCCACCACACCAGGAGACACACACACACACACACGCTCCATACCATACCTGACCTGTCTAGACGCTTTCTGATGCTTTTCCTCTGAAGCTATGGACACTTAGACGTATTGTACACCAGACAGAGACAAGTGAGTTAGTTGAGATAAACTACTTGTACAAATATGAACTGAGAGAGAGGAATACATCTCTGCTTTCCTTTGAGTTGTTTCTCTGACCTTGAGGTGACGATGTTGTGTTTTTGACTCCCCCATGCTACTCACTATGGTCCTAGGAGACTATCAAGATAGCTGCTCCTAAGCACATGATTCTTATAAGGTACATAGCCACCACATAATGAGAGATATTTTCGTGAGAGATATTTTGGACAAATGTGGTTTTGTTGTGGAAAGGGGTAGTATTTTCCCCTCGCTGATAAAGATGGTGTGCAGTCAGCATCTAGATAGATGTACATACACTATATGGCCAAAATAATGTGGACACCTGCTTGTCAAACATCTCATTCCAAAATCATGGGCATGACATGTTTGCTGACATAACAGCATCCACTCTTCTGGGAAGGCTTTCCACTAGATGATGCAACATTGCTGTGGGGACTTGCTTCCATTCAGCCACAAGAGCATTAGTGAGGTCGTGCACTGATGTTGGGTGATTAGGCCTGGCTTGCAGTCGGTGTTCCAATTCATCCCAAAGGTGTTTGATTGGGTTGAGGTCAGGACTCTGTGCAGGCCAGTCAAGTTCTTCCACACCGATCTCGACAAACCATTTCTGTACAGACCTCGCTTTGTGCACGGGGCATTGTCATGCTGAAACAGGAAAGGAGCTTCCCCAAACTCTCAAAGTTGGAAGCACAGAATAGTCTAGAATGTCATTGTATGCAGTAGCGTTAAGATGACCCTTCACTAAGGGGCCTAGCTCGAACGATGAAAAACAGCCCCAGACCATTATTCCTACTCCACCAAACTTTACAGTAGGCACTATGCATTCGCTCAGGTAGCCTGCTCCTGACATCCGCCAATCCCAGATTCGTCTCGGACTGCCAGATGGTGAAGTGTGATTCATCACTCCAGAGAACGCGTTTCCACTGCTCCAGAGTCCAATGGCGGCGAGCTTTACACCTTTCCAGCTGACGCTTGGCATTGCGCATGGTGATTTTAGGCCAGTTTAATTGCTTCTTAATTAATCAGCACAACAGTTTGCAGCTGTGCTAACAGAATTGCAAAAGGGTTTTCTAATGATCAATTAGCCTTTTAATATTATAAACTTGGATTAGCTAACATAACGTGCCATTGGAACACAGGAGTGATGGTTGCTGATAATGGGCTTCTGTACGCCTATGTAGATATTCCATAAAAATCTGCAGTTTCCAGCTACAATAGTCATTTACAACATTAACAATGTCTACACTGTATTTCTGATCAATTTTATGTTATTTTAATGGACAAAAAATTTACTTTTCTTTCAAAAATAAGTGACCCCAAACTTCTGAATGGTAGTGTATATATAAAAAATATAAATACCCTAAATCATGACCCTAAGAAAACAAGAAGGTAAAGAAATATTAGTTTGTTAGTAGGCTCAAGAATGTAAGTCATAGTATAGTGAAATATGCTATACTCAGCATAGTAATAGTGTAACTATTGATGTGTAATAGTTCTATAGTAATAGTGTAACTATTGATGTGTAGTAGTTCTATAGTAATAGTATAACTATTGATGTGTAGTAGTTCTATAGTAATAGTATAACTATTGATGTGTAGTAGTTCTATATTAATAGTATAACTATTGATATGTAGTAGTTCTATAGTAATAGTATAACTATTGATGTGTAGTAGTTCTATAGTAATAGTATAACTATTGATGTGTAGTAGTTCTATAGTAATAGTGTAACTATTGGTGTGTAATAATTCTATAGTAATAGTGTAATATGGTAAACTAATAGGGTAAACTACAGTAATAGAGCCATCTCAGAAGAGCTACGCCGTGCCAGAAGAGGCTGTGCTAACACACTGGTGCTTCCTGTCACTGTATTGTCACCAGCTAGTCGACATACGGTGGGCCACTTGCCAAAGTGGCATCATCATCTGTGCCAGGTCTGTGCCAGCAGCGCGCCCACCCACCCAGCCACGGGGGTTTGTATACAAGAGGAGGAGGAAGCAGCTTGAGTAGCAGAGAGGCGGCGTGGAGGAGGAGGAGGAGAGGGGATGGCGTGAAGACACGTGTCGCGCTGACATTCCCACAGGCAGCCCCAGTGCAGTCTGGGGCGACGGTGCCGCACGCTGGAACACAAAACAAAAGGACTAATGACCCTTAATTGCTGCTTTACTGTTTAACATCAGAGGGGTGTCCCCGTAGCAACGCTATGCAAATCATCTCCCCCCTCGTCCTGCTCCATCTCGCCGCCCACCCCCCAACGCACTCCCCTGGCACAATTGGCTCTTTATCTACATAAGGGGGCAGGCAGATGGGCAGGCTGGCTGCCAAGTGAGGGGCTGGCAAGCGTGGAAATGTGCAGACACTTGTTGCTGCCACGCCTGCCTGTTACGCCAGCACGCGGCACAGAGAAGGCGGAGGCGGAGCAGACGACGGTATCCTGTAGGCTCCACACACACAAGTGCTGCCACTTTAAACACGCCAGCAGAAGAGGCACGTGCTCCTTAGTCGTCTTTCAAAGCTGCCAGCCAATGTCTGCCTGGCCCATTCATGAACAGACCCCATTCACATACAACGCCTAGTCAGATTTTATGCAAATATGTCGTCTGGGAGGAGTGCATGGGTTTTTGTGTGTGTGTACGCAGGCACGTGTGTGTTTGTTTGAGGGGGGGGGCTGTTGAAGGACGTGTCAGGGGGCATAATGTCAGGATTAGTTAATGCTGTATTTTAAATAAACACAGATGAATCCAGTTCATAACACAACTTAAGTGTGTGCATTTTGACAAAGGTTTTCACACACATAAGCATAGTGATCGTGCATTTGATGTGCATAAATATTTAGAATATTGTAAAAAATAAGAATATTTATATATTAAAAGGATGTTAAGCTTTTTTATTTTTGCTGTGTAAAGCCCTACTACGAATGTGAACAGCGAATTCTACATACACAAATTCGCCAGGTTTCTATCAAATACTCTGCATTATGTTTTTTGACTTGCCTAGGCTTTGAGCTAAGAGCATGCATTTCTTATCATCAATATTTGATGGGCAATTGAATACATTTAGATATATGAGAATAATATCATACAACTGCAGTCGTTAGGTGAAGTGTAGCCTGCAGGACTTCAGCCCAGGCAGGTCTCTCCATGTGGTGACCCTGCTCGTGATGTCTCTGAGCTGGGCAGTGTTCCTGAACGACGTCCCTCTGAGCCACTGGGTGTCCCAGCGCTCACACCACTCCCATCAACGTCCAGCCTTAATGCATTTCCTATACCTGCCTGCTTTTCAGCTATATGGAGTCCCCATTGATTTAGAGGCAGCAACAAACCTGTCCCATTTTCAGAGTGACATTATTGATAGACTGTCACTTCAGATTGTAGGTAACTACTAATGGTTATTTTATGGTGCATATGCCAAATCTGATGTAGAGTTTTATTTTTTTCTCTCTCTCTATTTTATTTGGCTCTATAGATACTTCTGAGGCTCCGTCCTCACCTAGTGCCGTTATTAGAGTTGATGGAGGGACCTCACTATGGAAACCTCATTCAGGAAAATGACCTGTCAAGTTGATCTGTAAAGATACTTTTTTAGGTTGAATAATATGTTGTTGACTTCCTGTAAAGCGGCCCAGCCATCAGAGCTCTGCACCTTGTGGTTGGGCTTCATTTGTCCTGAGTGATATACGCAAGTGAAATAAGAGTGATGCAACACGTCATCTTTATCTATATTCTCTACACACACTCGGCCATATAAAAACCTATATCAAAGAAATGCATAAAAAACTAAACAGGGGCAAGGTGGCAATCAGAAACGTGAATAAAACAGTAGGTTTCAAATTCATGACACCCATATTGTTTAGAATATTGTTTATTATTTTATATATCCAGACACGGGACACCCCCTTTCTCCCCCTCCTCCCACCTCTCTCTACCTCCTTCTCCCCCCTCTCTCCCCCTCCTCCCCCCTCTCTCCCCCTCCTCCCACCTCTCTCTACTTCCTTCTCCCCCCCTCTCTCCCCCTCCTCCCCCCTCTCTCCCCCTCTCTCCCCCTCCTCCCCTCTCTCCCCCTCCTCCCACCTCTCTCTACCTCCTTCTCCCCCCTCTCTCCCCCTCCTCACCTCTCTCTCCCCCTCCTCCCCTCTCTCCCCCTCCTCCCCTCTCTCCCCCTCCTCCCCTCTCTCCCCCTCCTCCCTCCTCTTTCCAGTTTTATCCACTCCAGTGTTTGTATTTTGAATCTGTACACCCTCTTGTCACGGATTAGCTGCCATGCCTGCGTGAACAAAGGCTGAGCCAGCGTGTGTGTTTGCGTGTTGGTCTGTCTGTGTGCTGTGTGGAGAGGAGTGTCTCTCCACTTGTGCCTGGGTTTTAGAGGACCCCAATTTGTGGGGCATTAATCAGAACACCTGCTCGGAGAGCGCCTCGTGTCACTGGCTCACTTTGTGTATCAATGGGTCCCTGGGATGCCAGGCGCTTTGTTTCATCACTTGAATCATCAGTCTTTTCAATTCAATTTAACGATTGCGCCTGAGACTGATTTGAGTATGCAAATGCAGCAGGGGGTGAGAGAGGGGTAAAGGTGGAGAAAGGGTGTCCAGGCAGGGGAGACAGAGAGAGAAAGAGGGGTGGGGGCAGAGAGAGAAAGGTATGGAGAGGGAGGAGGACAAGGGCAGTGGCAATGTGCATTATTACATGCATTAAACAGCTCTGAGTCCTCTAATTTCAATCCCAGCAGGTTCATTTGACAAGGAGAAACAAAACCAGCCAGGATAGAGCTGGGCTAAATAAGATAATAATAAAGCAAAAATTGCTCCACAGCGAAGGACAAGACACGAGAGAAAACAATGAGTAAAAAATAAAAGAATGCCATGCGGAGAAAGGACAAGGAAGATTGGGTCAGAAATAGACGAGGACAAAGAGAGGGAGAGGGAATACTGAGGTGGAAGCAGGGGAGGGAAAAAATGAATACATTCATAAGGGACAAAATGAAGAGAAAGAAAGAAAGATGGAGGGGAGTGGAGCGAGGGAAGGAAGGGGGTTGGAGTCATCAGCAGAAGATGTTTATTGTCCGGACCAGGAGATGAACACAAAAGCACTGGAAAGATTCAATTAAGTATCATATGCAGTGACCTCATTGCCATGGTTACAGAACAGCGGAAAATATCAATCAAGCCTGCACTTGCGAGAGAGGGAGAAAGATGGAGGAAGGAGAGACAGAGGTGATAGAAGGACTGAAGGGAGAGGGTGAAAGATTGGAAGGAAAAAGATAATGGTAGGTATGTCTGTGTGTTTGATTGAGCCAGACAGTAAAACAGAATGTGCTTTAATGAGGCATGGTAGGGAGGGAGGCTCCATCCCAAACCTCTCCACCCAACCCCCAGCCCCCATTCACCTCCCCCCACACCCCAGCTCTGGCGTTCATTAGGTTGACATTGAACCTGACACACTCTGTCTATCAACTTGACCTTGGTCTGGAGTAAACACACTCAGGTCGGATTGTTTGGTAATATTTGTTATATTATATCAAAAAGCATAGAGTTTTCCAGAATAACTAACAAACAATGTGCTATAGACTCCCTTTCGTCCCATGCAATAGTGTGTCTGTGTGTGCAATAACAACAAAAGTGAAAGCTGACATGAGTGCAGAAGCCTAGTCAGTCAACACTATCCCACCACAGCGCTGCACAGATCCACTATAGTGTAGTTCACATTTATCCAAAGAGAATGGGAGACGTAAATGTGGAATGAGCTCAATTCAGAACTCATTTCATACAGGAGTGAACTCACTTCTCCATTCACAAAGATTGTTTTTATCTCATCCTTTATTTTTCAGGTTTCAGAATATGCCCAACTGGCTGTTGATGCCATCTTAAAGACAAAGAATCTAGAATCCCTTCACACATCAGTGCATTCATTAATGACACAATACCCACCAAAGTTTGCCACATGAAAATGCAATGTTTTCATCCATCAATGTGGTTTCTCTGTGAAGGGCTACACTTAAGTGTATGAATCTAAAAAATAAAAGAACCTGCCTGCATATTATTACAGTACAGACTCACAAAAATTCTGACAATCATTTTCAATCAAATTCCATGATGGTGTTTTTCCTCTCTGGCACATTTGTGTGTGCGCTGTGGAGAACTGCGGAGGGGGGAAAGTTGAGGATTGTTCTGTTTGATGACATTGTGGAGTGTTTGCTCGCTGTCTGCAGGGACTGTCTTGAAAACAAGCTATCTGAAACTCCCCCCGCTGAGCAAAATGTTAAATAAACAAAGGCACGGATAAACAAAATCCCTCCATTTTAATGTCACCGAGAAGAAAGCCAACATTTTAATGCTACGATTGCGAGAAGGAGGCGGCAGCCTTGACACCATTTTTATTTAAACTTTGCACACCTACAGAATCGGGATTATTATCACAATGATTCATTATATGGCGATTAGACAAAAAAAGTTGCCAAAACCAGCTAACTGGCAAAACTTGCTAAAAAGAGTGGGTGGCAACATTAACGAGAATTCTGACATTTAACCGTGTGTTACTAATCTTATTTCTCTGCCTCTATGCCTCGTTTGCAGCCTACAAGTTTAGATCGCGGCTATCTCTAAGGATTCATTGAGAATTTCTAGAGAAAGTAGAATTTGACAGGAAGGGGAAGAGGGAGATCATCACAGAGGGGGGAGATATGCAGAGAGAGATCCAGTACTTACAGAGGAGACAGCCCAAACAGGCCCAGGATGAGAGAGAGATATACAGAGAGAGATCCAGTACTTACAGAGGAGACAGCCCAAACAGGCCCAGGATGAGAGAGAGATATACAGAGAGAGATCCAGTACTTACAGAGGAGACAGCCCAAACAGGCCCAGGATGAGAGAGAGATATACAGAGAGAGATCCAGTACTTACAGAGGAGACAGCCCAAACAGGCCCAGGATGAGAGAGAGATATGCAGAGAGAGATACAGTACTTACAGAGGAGACAGCCCAAACAGGCCCAGGATGAGAGAGAGATATGCAGAGAGAGATCCAGTACTTACAGAGGAGACAGCCCAAACAGGCCCAGGATGAGAGAGAGATATACAGAGAGAGATCCAGTACTTACAGAGGAGACAGCCCAAACAGGCCCAGGATGAGAGAGAGATATGCAGAGAGAGATCCAGTACTTACAGAGGAGACAGCCCAAACAGGCCCAGGATGAGAGAGAGATATGCAGAGAGAGATCCAGTACTTACAGAGGAGACAGCCCAAACAGGCCCAGGATGAGAGCGAGATATGCAGAGAGAGATCCAGTACTTACAGAGGAGACAGCCCAAACAGGCCCAGGATGAGAGAGAGATATGCAGAGAGAGATCCAGTACTTACAGAGGAGACAGCCCAAACAGGCCCAGGATGAGAGAGAGATATGCAGAGAGAGATCCAGTACTTACAGAGGAGACAGCCCAAACAGGCCCAGGATGAGAGAATTTGAGTTGCAGATTGCTCTTATCCCCTGCTGATTTTCATCCTGTGTCCCCTCTCTGCTTTGTCTGGCAGTGGCTCGGCCTGCTGGCCTGTAAGGACCCCTTGCCAAGCGCAGGCACACAGGCAGAGGTGGCGCTGGCCCAGGAGAAGGACCCCGAGCGGGGCCGCCGTATAAATTGCCTGGCGTGACCGTAACCACTTCCAGAAACAATTGAATTCCGTGGCTCCAGCCATATCCAGCTGATCTACTCCACCAAGGTCATTAACCGCGCCACAGAAGGTCACATGATTAATGAGTGACAGACCCCGGGTGCAATAACGTATATGAGTGTGGCTCACATTAATTAGACAGGGGGCTGGGGACACAATGAATGGACAGCCAGCCGGGGACAGCTTGGCCCCCTCACAACCCCCCTTCACACACCCTTTCACTACTACCAGGAAACGGACACACACTCACATATGAACACACACTATTGCCTCCAGATATACCTCTGTGTTTTTCTCAGCTCAAGACTGTACACAATAACTTTTCTGACAACAATAGTAGATGTGTGTTTTCATGTGTGACGGACCACAATAAGCCACATCTGAATCCCCTATGTATCCCATATGTAAATGAGGAGAGGGGGTCACACAATGTAACGGCCCTTGTTCAGTCCAGCTGGACATATTATCTGATTAAAACACAACAACACTCCTCCTTACTGCTGGTTCACAGGGCGGTGATATGAGGACTGGGGTAGCCAGGTTCATGTAGGTATCAGATATGAGAGCTGTGTTGTGTCAGTGCTCTCCAGTAGTATGATAAGCACTGTGCATTACTCAGGGCCATCTCTGGAAAATGAGGAAATGAAACATTGCTGCCACAGACAGACCCAGACGGTCTTTATTAGAAGAGAACAAAGCCAGAACTCTCAGGATGAGGATATACACATCACAGAGTTGAATTGATGCTGACTGACTGTCAATGCTCTGCCATTGCTGGGGGAAACGGTGTGTTTAACACTGCTCTGTGGTAAATGGGATTCATTTCTGGCTCTAATCAACTTAATGCAATTCCAATAAGTCCATCTCTTAGAGTGGCCCAGTTGTTGATTTGAAACCTCATAGCCCTCTCTGTTTTATTCTCAACAAAAGCAAAACAAATGTAATGGCTGCTAAGTTTATTGAGCAATAATAGCAGAATGCTCTACATCCCCTGCATGCATTTCAATTCTAGCCCGAGGCTGTAGTGTTATGGACACTCCCATTGGGATCATTAATCATACATACAGTATACTGTATGTAATAACAACCGGAGGGCAGAAGGAAGGAGACATGGACCTGCTATAGAAGGTTCCAGATGAGGACAGCACTGGAAACATCTCTAGGACCAGAGGACACATCTCTCACATCACTCACAAACACACGTCACTCCTCTTTCTCTCAGTCAGCATAGTGTCACAGCCATGACACTTCCATTACATGTCGATACGTCACACTGACTCACACAGCCTCCCACACCTGCTCTTGACGTCAACCAATCAACACAGAAGCAGGAAGTAGGGACTTGAAATCCATACCTCTACAACCTCTTTCAGATACAGGCAGGAGCATACAAAAGGGTTATTAAGAGATGTTTCATAGTGCATCATCAGACAAATTCTAGGGCGTAACATATTCATCAGGGGTTATGAATATGGAGTTAGCAGTAATTTATGAGACATGCTGATGATAGACATCATGTTGAAAAGTTGTTGCACTGCGAACATTTCTATCATTTTCCATGTAAATGAACAACGCATTCTGGATGAAATCTTTTCTGTGACTTCTTTGAAATAAACCATGTCTCTAGATATGCTGAGATAAGACATACCGAACATTTAGAGGCTTCCTTGACCCCTCAGAATAAAGCGTCTCTTTGGAGGCTTGTGTACGCATGACTCACATCTCTCACTCAGCTTCTAAAGACAGCCATGGATGCTGCTTGTGCTCTGATATATTTTTTATATTCAGATAATATCAAATATGGGTTTCTCAATCATTGATAAAATATCTGTCTACAACCAACATAACACAGGCTGGGCCTTAGCATGTGAGTTAGTGATTGCACTGCCTCAGTCTTTTTGACGCATCACTGCATCACTAACATGAGAATAAACTCAGTACTGGTACTGATCCACTACACTACACCGGCTACACCATGGGCTCTCTTTGGACTCATACTAATACCAGGCCCTTTAGTGGGTTAACACTAAAATCATGCATGTGACACAAAAGCATGCACCGGCAAGATAAGTGCTATATTACAATTGACATATTGTAAATGTATACATTTCCATTTGTCCCAAAAAATATTGATAAATATTTTACACACAAAATAATTAGATTACAAATTGCCCATAATTGACTTATTATAGTATACAGTATCAATCCCGCAAACAAACAAAGCTGAATCTAAAATGGTGTGAAGGCCTTTATCTCTCTGCTTTGACCAGCAGCATCTCCTGTGGAGGATCATTACCAACATGAGGAGGAGGAGGAGGAAGCTCTCTCCATCCCTCCACCCTGACTTCAGGGGGCATGATGGCAGAGGGAGAGAAAGGAGTGAAGAAGAGGTGGGAGGCCATGATGGGAGAGAGGAAATCTTCCATGTGCCGGTTAGAGTGGCTAGAGGACATTTCACGCTAATGCCGGCCAGGCCAATTGAAATGACTGCAGCGCGGCATGATTTGAAGGTCAGGAGACAGTGGATTATATTCCAGTGGTGGTGAAGGAGGGGGTCTGAGGAATAAAAGGGTTCTACCCCCCCTCCTCTGGCTGATTGCAGGACAGCCAAGATGGAATCAACACAGTGCCAAACCAGCGGCCATTACTCTTACACAGATCAGTCGCTGCACCAAACTACACTGCAGCGTGCTGCTTTGCGCCCATCAATCTCAATGGAAATTTATCCTCTCGGATATTCAGATTTTCTAGTAAGCACAGGGACAAAAGACAAGGCGTCCCTGCCCCAGATAAATCTAAATAGACCGTGGGTTTTCACAGCATCGTTTATACGGCCTGATCTGTAGCACACATAATATAACTCCTATCTACATGAGGTCAAGGCTGGATTATACTAACATAAATACATATTAAATTTTTTCTTTGGGATAACAAATCATCCCAACTCTTGCACATTGTGAAATCTTTCAGAAGGCCCGACAAAGTCCACAATTATTTAGTATCCTCCCACTGGAAGTGGGGTGACAGAATAAACAATCGTATTTGAAACATTGCAGCCCCCAGTCCATAAGGTTCACACATGAGAGTGTAAAAGTTCCTCAGACATGAGAAAGGCATAAAGAGATTATCCACATGAGTGCAGTAATCAGATGTAATAAGATGGGGAATGACCATACGTATTTACCCCAGCCCAGACGCTGTACTATAGACGCTGTGCAGAGGCAGAGGCAGAGGCAGACTCAGATCTGGCTGGCCCACATGATTACGCAACGTCTTATTCCTTCTGATGGATATTACAGATTTAACTAATAAGGCAAAAAACATCCTGGCTAACATGCAAAAGAAAAAACAACAGCAACAAATAAAGCAACGGAGGATGTCATGGGGAGACAGAAAAATCAACAACATTCATGTAATTAAATTAATCCCGCAGAGACATTGACTGTTTCATCTGCTGTTGTGATGTCATAACATGTGGGGCCTTTGCAGTGTGCTCTCCTCACAGAATATACACAGCTCAGGATTGTTGATAAGGAGTACAATATTTCTGCGTCTGTCATGTGTTTCAAACACAGCTACATATGTGCCCATGTCTACTTGAAAGCAGGAAAAAGAAAAGGGGTGGGTTGGAACTGAAGCACAAGATGCAGATGTTTCCACAGGGCTGTTGACATGCTGATGTCTGGAAACAGCCAATCCCAGACACTCCGCTGACGCTGACAGCACAGAGCTGGACGTCTCATAGGACGAGAGCAGGTGTCACTCATCCGACACAGCCAAAGGAGCTGCCTCGTGTGTCGGAGGCATGTGGGACACAAGTCTACCATATCACAACAATCACACACTGCTCCACAGTAATCCTATACTTGACTATTTTACACAGTATGGTCATGATAGTAGTTATAAGGTGAAATATACTGCAATAGTTGTACATTGGCAACAATACATATATGACCTGCATGTTCAGTACCACTGCTACTATATAGTCCAATAAAACATATTTTTATGACACTACAAAATCACACAAATTACCAGGACTAAGACAGTTACACACCCACATCAACTTGATATGAGTTGTACAATGCAATATAGCAACCTTCCAGTGTGTGTGTGTGTGTGGGTTGTGTGTTTACATGTGTGTGTGTATGCATGTGTTTGTGTGCGTGCGTGTGTGTGTGATAGAGAACGAGAATATTTTGGGGCTAAGGATAAACAAAGTACATGATGGTGTACTTGTCAATTGAGAAATCCAAAGCAACCCGTGCATCGACATACGGCTGTGTCGAACAACAAATAATTCCAATTATAATTTATAATTTAGTTTTGCTTTTCAATTTACCACGACTTCATATACCTACAGTTAATTGCTTTATGAACTAAATCATTTTCATTTTTAAATTATCACAGTTTATAATTGCTCAGCTGCACAAAATTAATAAGTTTTGAGCTTGAATTAATTCATTGGAAAGAATTAGATGAGCTAAGCATGTCAAAGCTGGGACAAACATTTGATTTAGTATTTAATTAGCTAATTTAGCAAATATAAAATAAATAATACAGTAGACAAATTTGTGAACATATTCAAGATAATGATAAAAAATGTAACATTGTTGATTATAAAATACAAATAACTTACATATTTCATATCTTGTGAAATATCCAATTAATTGTCATTTGATAAACACAAATGTTGTTGAAGCAATTCAAAGTTCATTATGATTATGGTTGCACCTGTCAGAAACATCAGTATTTACATGACAAAGCCTACACACTGTATGTCATATGACTCACATCATATCTTCCACATCAAGATCAGGCTTTAAAAACTCCTCATTTCTCATCTAACAGCCCAAACAGAAAGGTGATGTCCAGGTTGGTAGTGTGGCATGGCCTGTGGAAGGTGTGGAAGGTGTGCAGTGTGGAGTGATACAGAGTGTGAAGCCCGGAGTGATACAGAGTGTGGAGTGTGGAGTGATACGGTCAGTCAGGGTGCTAAAGTGAGACACTTAGTTCCCCCAGTGGCTCCTAGCCCTGTCAACCTCTGCAGGCGATAACAGGGGACCAAGGTAGCAGCCCAGGCAATCCCATGCACGTCTGAATGGCTGCCCATGCTAAGCCTCTAAAGCAGGCATTAATCCTGGATTTTGAGAGCAGAACCGAGTTTGGCACATTATCATAGTAAGGCCCGGACCTCAGCCTCTATTCAATCACTGTGTGGGAGAAAAGATGCCTATGGGACAACCAACGCTACAACTGGTCCAATCACATGTCAGGAAATATATAATCAGACCGCAAATCAAAACGCTTGAATTCAACATGGTCAATATCAGGTCTTGACTTAGGTCTTCATTAAACATTTCCTCAAATTCTAAATCCAAAAATCCATACCCATGTTGAAAAACAAATGAATGAATAATATTCCAAACTGCACAATGCAAGTGATTCAAGATGTAAAATACCACTGATATCTTTCTCACAGATACAGGATTTGAGATAATATAATGACCTTTTGCACTGTGTATGCATTTAGAATTGTAATATACTGTAAATGTATTACTGAACAAAAATATAAACACAACATGTAAAGTGTTGGTCCCATGTTTCATGAGCTGAAATAAAAGATCTCAGAAATGTTCCATATGGACAAAAAGCTTATTTCTCTCAACATTTCTGCACAAATTTGTTTACATCTCTGTTAGTGAGGATTTATCCTTTGCCAAGATTATCTATACAGGTGACAAGTGTGGCATATCAAGAAGCTGATTTAACAGCATTATCATTACACAGGTGCACCTTGTGCTGGGGACAATAAAAGGCCTCTCTAAGATGTGCAATTCTGTCACACAACACAATGCCACAGATGTCTCAAGTTTTGAGGCAGCACACAATTGGCATGCTGACTGCAGGAATGTCCACCAGAGCTGTTGCCAGGGAATGTAATGTTATTTTCTCTACCATAAGCCGGCTCCAACGTCGTTTTAGAGAATTTGGCAGTACGTCCCACCGGCCTCAACACTGCAGACCAAATGTAACCACGCCAGCCCAGGACCTCCACATCCGGATTTTTCACCTGCGGGAACGTCTGAAACCAGCCACCAGTACAGCTGATGAAACTGAGGTGTATTTCCCTCCCAGGCCCATCCATGACTGCACCCCTTCCCAGTCATGTGACATGCATAGATTAGGGCCTACTGAATTTATTTCAAATGACGAGATTCCTAATATGAACTCAGTAAAAATCGTTGAAATTGTTGCATGTTGCGTTTATATTTTGTTCAACTTTGGATGATGTACAACAAAGGCATTATTTTTCCATTACTGTCATCCAATTCATATGTTCAAACACTAAAACACACGCCTCTCTTCCTACAGCTGTTCTCTAATTCAGCTGAGGCACAACAATCTCTTCCTGCTCTCGGCTCTCTGGCTGGAAAAAGAGGTCTGTAGTTGAGTGTGAGTGGCCTGTCTGGCTTTCTGTGGCCAGCCTTTCCCCTCCAGACAGACACACAGCCAGGCCACCTCCAGCTCCAGCCCAGCCTAGCTCCAGACGGATGCTGCCCCGGCCCAGATTAGCAGGCCAGATAGCAGCAGACCCAAACACATTAAGTGCCCAGCACAGAGCTCCTCACCACACATCTGCAGAAATCACAACATCATACTCTCCTCTCCTCCTGACACACCAATCCCCTTCGACCAATATATACATGGACGATGATAAATAAACACACACACACACACACACACACACACACACACACACACACACACACACACACACACACACACACACACACACACACACACACACACACACACACACACACACACACACACACACACACACACACACACACACACACACACACACACACCCTTTCTCTCCCTCTGCTTATCTATATATCTAACTCACAAGCACACACACACAGTGTGTCCACATTAGGGTTGCACATTTTCCTCTAATCAGGATTTCTGGAAAACCAGGGGTATGTTCGCGCAGATAAATCTGCCTGCACAGTATGGGACCTGAGTTATGATCTGAAATACAAACAACGACAGGGAAGCAAAAGGGGAAAACATCAGCAATTGAAGACAGGCCAACAGGAGAAAGCAAGAGAGAGAGAGAGCGAGAGCAATATGAAAAAACAAACCTAAATCACAGCAAGCAACACACACACACACACACACACGCCAGTTTGAGCCTTCATATTTCTACATGTATTAATATGTGCTGGTCCTCTAAATATTTCACAACTGCAACATGCTGTGTATGGTGGTAAGTTGCACAACGTACTCTGTGGTTTTGAAACCAGTGCATTTCAAGATTTACAATTAGGGGGATTTAGATGTAGTTTTCGGGATATTACATTTCTATTTGTTTGTGTGTGAGTGTGTGTACATACAATTCATTTATGTGATGATGCATTTGAAAAATAATGAACCTACATTTAATCAAAACCATATGTAGAAGTAAATATAGAAGTAAATATTGTGTACCCAGCCAACACATAATGTTCTGATAACCACATGTTTCTTAGCGATGGGTGAGAACGAGGTTGTCCTATGGTTACAACTTCTAGCTGCTAGCTGGGTACTCTTGGTCTGCTTAGTATCTAGTGACCCTGAGGGGATGTTTACAATGGTGTATTGTGGGATGTGTGGTTTTAAACATAGCTGTGAGGGAACATGGCACACTTGCCCTCTACGGTACCTGTGTTAACGTGCTCAGCGTGATTTTGTGTGTGTGTGTGTGTGTGTGTGTGTGTGTGTGTGTGTGTGTGTGTGTGTGTGTGTGTGTGTGTGTGTGTGTGTGTGTGTGTGTGTGTGTGTGTGTGTGTGTGTGTGTGTGTGTGTGTGTGTGTGTGTGTGTGTGTGTGTGTGTCTGTAGTCCTCCTGCTGGACTGAGTTTATTTCCTCGTTCGGACTCAAATGGATTTCAGCCCTGGAATAAATCACTGTCGTCACAGAAACAGAGCGACAGCTATGATGGATGGCTGAAATGTTTGTGTTGATGTCTTTAGTGTTGCTGACAATTTGGTAGTCCTGGCTTTTCCAGTTTTCTTTTGAGTGTGGCTAAACGTGTCTAAGTGCTGACACATACCTTAAGTCCCGCCGTTTCCCACTTCCAAATCTCAACCACATTCATACTTCTGAAATTATAGTTTAAAACAGAAAAAAATTTAACCAACATTTTAAAAACATTATTTACAAAAGAATAATAATTTCAAAATGAACTACCAAAGTGAGAAGTAAAAGACAACATACTTTTTTCCCACCACAAAGCTCTATTAAAAAATCTAATGATGATGCGGACCTGACTGTACATGAAACGCCATTGGCGGAGGAAATGGCGGACACCATCTTGGTTGGTGTGTATGTGTGGCGTGCACCACGGTGTGAGTTACTGTGCTTCCTGCACCTGTGTGTGCGCGGGTCACGGGTCCAATGACACCCTCAGTGTGTAATATGTCACCACATGAGACAGCTAGTGTTTGGCGTGTTTGGGAGTCATGAGTGTCTGTCCATCAGTGCTGGCCGGAGCATCCCTATGACTACATACACACATACAGGATGAAATGGCGGCAAAGAGCGCTTATATTTATCTTTTCAGCACAGCCACCGCTTTTATTTGTCCGGCACGGCCCCCGGTCCCTCGATCCCATTCTCTGGCACACACTACTGACCACGGGGGGGGACCCCCTTCCCTCCCCCTTCCGCCTCCCCCTCAATCCCAAAAATTTAGACAGCATCACAACCACACACACACACACACACACACACACACACACACACACACACACACACACACACACACACACACACACACACACACACACACACACACACACAGTTTGATCCAGGCAACTTACACAAGCAGAAAATATGAGTACAAACTAATATGATAATAACACACACAAATATAGATACTTTACGCTAAAATATAATGCAATGTAAAATGTTATACAAATAAACACATGTAAACACACACATGCACAAACGTATACAAACACACACAGTCTATACACTAGTGATGACTTGGCCTGCTCCAGCTAGACCCACACATCCAGCTGTTCCACCTGCTCCCACCTGGCAGGATCAAACAGTAGCACACTTCCAACAAACTTGTAAAGAATCAATACTTTCTCCAGCAAAACGCAGCAGTTACAGCCCAGGTTCCAGACTTACTGGACTCAGAGTGGAAGAAGAGGAAACAAATAGATTCCACAGAGCAAAAATAAAAAAGGAATTTACTGACCTTTCTGTATTTTCTCTTTCTTTTCCCTCTGACGTCCAATCCCCACTGTCTCTTCTGGTCCTGCTTGTCCTCTACCTACAGTAGTAAGTCATGTAGGAGCTGACTCCTGCTCTGGCTCCTGCTCAGCGCTAGCTACTGTACTGACTATTAGTGTGATTTCACACTCTGCAGCCTAGCCTCCTGTCCTTAAGGGGACGGTGAATGTGCTGCTTATTTAGAAGCCGGCGCGCAGGCAGGCAGTACCCGGGCTTGCAGGCAGGCTGGTTAAACACGAGGCAACATCCACAGTGCATAATACCCTCTCTCTCTCCTCCACACACACGCCACGTTCTCTCGCTCGCTGGCTGGCTCGCAAGACAGGCACCGGTACAGACACACACACATGCACGCGTTCTCTCAGAGGTCTCTCTACCTTGGCTAGGATAGCAGGCGGTGTGAGAATATACACACAGGAACACACTGAGCTTGGCAGGCTGCTCCGTGCGGTCTCCTTCTCTCTAAGTGTTTAGGAGACAATTTCAACAAGGGATTGTTCCCAATCTACTAGGGAGATCCACGTCCATGTGGATGAGTTATAATATGCTTGCCACTCTCTCTCTCTCTCTCTCTCTCTCTCTCTCTCTCTCTCTCTCTCTCTCTCTCGCTCTCTCTCATTCTGTCTCTCCCTCTCCCTCACTCTCTCTCTCTATGTCTCTCTCGCTCTCTCTCTCTCCCTCTCTCTCACTCTCTTGCTCTCATGCTAGTTGTTTTAGCCTATTATCGAGCCGTCACTGCTCTCTGTTCTGGAGGAAACCCTTATTTTCTTGGATTCTGTCTTTCTCCCTCCTCTGGATGTGTGGGCATGGGGGGTAAACACTGACTCCTGCTGAATGTGTATTAGTCAAATGTATTATTTATTGCAAAGCTGCATTCAATTTTTTTTTACATATGCTGGTGGAGGGATGCTAGGGGGAAGGTTCCAGGAGCGGCGGTCGGTGCCTGCATCAGCAGTGAAGGGGTGCAGGGAAATTATATGGGTGTTTGGGGGAGGCGGGGTCTGGGCTGGGGGTTAGGGGGGAAGGGCCGACTGGTCAGGATTTGGGATGGGGGGCCTGAAGGGAGGTGAAAAGAATACATAAGATATTATTTTAATTTATTTATTTATTCAATAACTCTGCTCGCCTTATCAGCCAGGGTGCCGCTTAATGGCATCACTGCCGGCTCCGCCAAGCTGTCCCAAATCAGCCTGCCCCTCATTTTTCATCAAAATGACTTCAATTCACTTCAGTGTGTGTGTGTGTGTGTGTGTGTGTGTGTGTGTGTGTGTGTGTGTGTGTGTGTGTGTGTGTGTGTGTGTGTGTGTGTGTGTGTGTGTGTGTGTGTGTGTGTGTGTGTGTGTGTGTGTGTGTGTGTGTGTGTGTGTGCGCATGTGTGTGTGTGTGTGGCTGCCTGTGATTACTCCATGACCAAAACATGCTTTACATTTAGAGAGCACTGTCATATTTCAGTCTCATGCATCTGAGTAGAAAAAACCTGCTATTTTATGATAATATTACAGTGATTTTATGATTAGGTGAAATATAAGAAATGGTATTATGATAAATGAAAAATACTTTATCTACATATTTGTATGTTCATAATTACTTACACAGCTCTATCTAACCCACTTCCTGTTGTTCTTGTTGAGTTTAGTCATATGGCAACAGTTAACGACTGCACTTTGGAACATTTCAAAACAATGCAATATTCCCTTCATAGAAACTATATGCCAAACCACTGCCAATTTACTAGTCCCACAGTCATTTCCTCCTACTTATCTCTACGTGAGGATTCTATAGAACTGAATTTTAAATAGAGTATCAAATGGAATTAAAGACAGTATACTTGTCCCTGCACGGTCTTTACCGTAAACCTCAGCTCAGCAGGGGTTCAAAAACTCTGTATGTGTCTAACAGCAAACCATGTTTGCGTCCACATCCACATTAAAAACCCAGAGAGACTGAGGGAGAGACTCAGAGAGCCAGGGAGGGAAGCGGAGAGAGGCAGGCAGCCTGAAAATGACTGTGTAAGCTGGAGCTGCCACACTGACCGACGGCCCCCCCGGCCCCCGCATCCCCACGGGGACCAGCACAGAGGCAGGAGTTGTGACCACGCAGCGCACCCCCAAGACCCCGTCAGCACAGTGAGAGGAGAGCAGGGTGGAGTGGACGGCTTAACCAGAGAAACACAGTGGCCAGCATCAACCTCCAATCACAACAGGCTCTATATGACCACTGGAGGAAGCCACTCACAGTCAAGTTCAAGTTCAAATACAGATTGTCTATCAATCCAGAGTCATGATCAATATGGGCTGCATCACATCACTAAAATACTGTGCACGGCACGTCAAAGTTGCTCAAAAAGCAGGTTGAATATAACAATAATAATAAGAACATGGGACAAAACTATAGACTACATAAGGCATGAAGATGGCGTGCAAATCCACATCCACACGCCGCCCATAATCAAACACCATGGCACATAATGTACTGTCCAATACTGTTCTTTATATCATTGTGGTCACACCTGTCACCCCTAGACGACCAGCCAATATAGAGCCTGTTAACACCCCTAGTACTCTGCCCAGCCAGGATGTGCCTCTATCTGGCTGCCTGCTGCTGGAGGAAAAGATTGGGAGCCAGGGCTGAACCAGGTCATTCTGCTGCTGCAGGAAAAGATGGGGAGCCAGGGCTGACCCAGGCCATTCTGCTGCTGCAGGAAAAGATTGGGAGCCAGGGCTGAACCAGGCCATTCTGCTGCTGGAGGAAAAGATGGGGAGCCAGGGCTGAACCAGGCCATTCTGCAGCTTGAGGAAAAGATGGGGAGCCAGGGCTGAACCAGGCCATTCTGCTGCTGCAGGAAAAGATGGGGAGCCAGGGCTGACCCAGGTACTTCTGCTGCTGGAGGAAAAGATGGGGAGCCGGGGCTGACCCAGGTCATTCTGCTGCTGGAGGAAAAGATGGGGAGCCAGGGCTGACCCAGGCCATTCTGCTGCTGGAGGAAAAGATGGGGAGCCAGGGCTGACCCAGGCCATTCTGCTGCTGGAGGAAAAGATGGGGAGCCAGGGCTGACCCAGGCCATTCTGCTGCTGGAGGAAAAGATGGGGAGCCAGGGCTGACCCAGGCCATTCTGCTGCTGGAGGAAAAGATGGGGAGCCAGGGCTGACCCAGGTCATTCTAGCAGCACCATTAGGGTTTAAGCATAGCTGCAAAATGACTCCATTGACATTACCATCCAATCTCAATCATTTTAGGATGATTTTACGCCAGCAGGAGCGGAGAATATTTTTGGTATCAGATTTTTTACAATCATGATGAAAGAGACCATTTTAGGCCTTTTTAGACCTGTACATGCCTCTTGTAAGACCCTGTGATCTGTGAACTGTACTGAAAATGTGATTTATTTGTACACTACTGTATATTGTTCCAAACAATGTCAAAAATCAAAAAGGGTCGTTTTGAGATATTAATATTGTTTATGTTGAGTAAATGAATGTGACATGTTGTTGTTGTTGAATGTAGACATACTCCCTATGTTAGAGCACACTATAAGGAGTATAATGCCAGCAAGATGTTGTCTGTATCATGTACAGTTCACAGATCACAGGGTCTTACAGGAGGCATGTACAGGTCTAAAAAGGCCTGAAATGGTCTCTTTCATCATGATTTTCTCAAAAGTGCTTTGTGATACAAATGTAAGAAGCATGTCAAACATCCTTCCTCCCAATGAAGTTTATATGTGAGAATTACCTGAACAATCTGAGATCCCCAAAATATTTTCCACTCCCGCTGGCCTAGAATCACCTTTTAATACTATCATAATCATGAGAATTTTGAATATTATTTTTAAAAGCCATGGTAAACAAAGGAATTAATTTCCTTCGCAGAATCGTCGTAGATTGAGAGAGAGAGTGGAAGAGAGGTAGAAAAGAGACAGAGAAAGACAGGGTGGAGTTGAAGGAGAAAAGAAAGCGAGAGAAAGATCCCCCCCCCCCTCCTCCTCCTGACCCCATATAGTCAGATAGAGAGTCTGTCCCTCAGCAGCACCTCACAGCCCTGTCATCTTCACCATGTTTAAGTGCATTAAAGATGGGGATTGGCTCAAATTAACACGCAGGATAATTCATATTAATGAGTGGTCCGTGTTAGCAGTGACTTCTAAATGGGTTAAGTACAGGAGGAGATGAGGAGACCTGTCAGTGCTCAGCTTCAATTAGCTACCAGAGCCAACCACCAGCCCAGCTCAGCCTACCTCAGACCAGACCGCTCAATTGTGACCGCTGGATGACCGTGTCCTGACCACTAGAACCCGCTCAGACCTTTGTTTGCATTCTGTTGACCAACCTCTCTGACCTGTAGCGTCACACACTAAACACCAAACAATCCCAGGTACAGCAATCACTCTCTGTTCTCTCCTCTGTTTTTGAACTTTCCATTTTCCTGAATAGCATTATTATATATTATTAATATTTCTGAATTATTACTCATTTTCTTCGTAAAAATGGAGTGCTTTAATTCACATTTGAAGTACTCATCAAGGCTGAGTGGTGAAATGAATGTGGAAGGATACATTATATTAGCAAAAATGCAGAGTGCATTAACAATATATAGTAATAATAAAATATTAACTATTCATTTCAAAAATATAATTTGCTCTGGCAATAATGGCCTTTTCATTAATTCCATCATCTCATTTATTTTTTGAAGACTACTGCTCTTACCTCCTTGAGTAGTCCTGTGAATAATATGTTTTCATTATGTATTGAATACTGTACATCCAATGCAGAGAATGTCCTATTTCCACGTCATAACACCCTAACGTGTACTTTATTTTTTTATTCACTTTCATCAGAAACATATGCAAAATAGGACAAGGGAGCACCAGTTAGGGTCTTTAGCATAAAACACTTCACCTGGATGGGTCACGGTACAGTCAATAGATCTACTACATTAAGGTCTGCTTGCCATTAGCCTGTATATCAACCACTGAGTATCACAGTTTACTTAACATCATCCAAAAAAAACTAAATAGGAAAAACCACTACGAACAAGTACATTTTTCTCCACGCTGAGATTGTTTAGAGTACAGAACTCTAATTCCCATGATCACCTTGGTGGGCTGACCTGCAGTGTTACAGCAGATAACCAGAGTTACATGTGGACAGCACGCCATTTATCATCAGGGGACGGCGGACGGACGGACTGACAGGGCTGTTTAATTTCACACCACCAGTGGATCCTCACAATGGCAGTTACGCTGGGCTGGGGGAGCAGCTGTCCTTGCATGGGGGTGTGAGGAGGTAGAGGAGGAGGAGGAGGAGGAGGGAGGAGGGAAGGAGGAGGGGCTAGCTCTGTCACCATCGTGTGCTCTAGTCACAGCAGAGGCTGACTCAGTGCGCATGCCCAGATACACATACTGCTCCACACACGGTCACTGTTGCTAGAGGTGCTCATGGGATATAATTAACAGTAGTGGGCTCTGGAGATGGGCTGCGGAGGGGAGAAGCAGAGGTGCAGCGGTATCGAACGTAGTGAAGGTGGCTCAGGGAGAGAGAGGGGTCTGCAGCGGTCTGGGGGACAGCTGTGTGCGCATGCTCAGCTGAAGTCCCACTGCTACCAAGGCCAATATCACTGAGAGCCCAATTGCTTTCTGAAGAGCTTTCCATTGTCTGTGGTGATGAACTTGAGCTCTGGCCTCCAACCCAGGGGTCCGTCTGTCTAATCTTCCCCCCCATGCTGCCCCCTTACCCCCATGCCTGCACCCCCACCCTCTCTCTCTCTCACACACACACACACACACACACACACACACACACACACACACACACACACACACACACACACACACACACACACACACACACACACACACACACACACACACACACACACACACACACACACACACACACACCCCAGCTGATGCCTGCCATGGGTGCGTGGGGGGGTTGGGGGGGGGGGGGGGTGAGCAGAGAGCGGTGAGCAGAGCGGTGACCAGCATCTTCTCAACACTGCTGAATATAAAACGTGATAATGAGAGGGGCGAGAAAATGGCTCCCCTCGCAGACATGGCTGCTGCTGCTTACTGATGGCCAGACACAACAAGAGCCACAGAGAAAAAAGGTCACCTCTCCTCTTTTAATCCCCCTCTCTCTCTTTCTATTGCATTCCCCCTTATTTGTTCATTTCTTGCTCCCCTCTCTCACACACCTTTTCTCTGTTCCCTCCTGGTCATCTCCCTCTCCCCATCCAACATGCGGATGCAGGCGTATTATTTAAGACACAAAGGAAGGGAATCTTGGGAAGAGACAGGTGGCTGCTTCTGAGTGATGAGAAAATTACGGGAGTGAAATAAAAATAAGTGTGCCCCTTCCCCGCATTGGTAAAGCTCAGTAGGAAAGAGGAGCAGTTTCCCCCCAGTTAGATTTCAACTCCCCATAGAGCACCATGGTCCAGTCAGACGTATTCATTTTTCCTCTGTTACTCTCCCAACGTCATGTTTCTCTATTTTCTCTAACGGTCGGTTATGCACAGAATGTTCCAAATGCATCTCAACTGCTTGATTTCTATTGTCATAGTAACAAAACATCAAGCTAAAGAATATAAATGTTGATTCTGCAGAATGGGGAGTAGGGGTAAGGGAGCAGGGGCTCTTGGGGAACACAGCCCATGCTAAATCACTCCATCTGGAAGATGAATGGCGTGTTTCGGAGTTCATTGCCCCTCGTCTCGGCCGAGTGGTTGGTGCGGTGGCAGTGGGGCGGCTGGGGCCCCAGTAGGGCGGGTGGAGGTGGCCGTCGATGTGGATGGTTAGAAAGGGGATAACGAAGCAGGGCCCAGACCAGTGGCTCCACTACACTACGACCTAGTCACAACGCTCCCTAGGGCCAGGCACAGAGAACTGCCATCATCAACTCACTGTCCTCCTCTCTCTCATATGTCTGTCTGCACCATCAGAGCTTCACGACCCTGAGAGACTGAATCACAGCAGTCAGTCCTGGCGTCAGGTGTGTCGGGCTATTACTTTATATAGCCATAAATTCCTAAATTAGCTTGTTCATTTATCGATCCACTGGCATTTAAAAAGTATACAGTACAATTGGTACAAGGCCAGAGTTTGAAATTGAAATTCCAGTGTTTATTGTGGAGCATTATCAAGAGTGAGGTCCTATTTTCTAAAAGTAGTTTCTAAGGTAGAGAACAAATATCTTGACCTCGTATAATGGCTGCCTTTGGTGGAAAACAACAAAAGCTATAAATATAATATATAAAATAATATGTTGTAATCATCAGGGGCCTGCATTATTTCTTTATAAACGCTGAATCTCCTTCCTGTTGTACTCTGGCCTGTTCTAAAGGACAATGGCAGCCATATCAGGGGGTCATAGGGTCATGGCATTGGTTATAAAAGACACATATGAAAGCAAACAGCCAAATTTTCAATGCAACCGCACTGAACATGCAAACGGGCAAAGAGCCCACTCACCTGCTTTTCAACCTGGAATGTGAGACAAACAAGTTGATAGAGTTTATCAAAATGGCAGGCAATTAGAGTGTTTGTGACCTTGGTTTTGCCTGCTGAATTAGAGTAATTTCAGTGGTATGGAGTCATACGTGTTGGAAGAAAAAGAATCACTGTAGCACTGCAGCTGCTCTGCTCCTGGACAGCCCTAAATGAAATATCCTAAAATCTATTAGGCTGAACAGCCCGAGGAGAGACTTTCTCTCACTATAGAAAAATGACAGTAAACTCAGGCAATCACGCCGCCAATCAATTATGCATGGATTATATTCTTCTTGGACTGTGTAAAATGTCTTATGTTAATTTCTCTAAATATACATTCCTATAACTTTCCAGAGGCTGCCTCCTTCCGAATGCATTCCTTCCTCCCAAATGAGTGTTTCCCCAAAGATTTATCTGCCTCTCGCTGCTAAATGAAATGAAAAGGACATGGCTGGGATGTGACTCTTCCATATGTAACAGTCTGAGCCACAGGAAAGGCTTGGAGGCTCTGTTCATCTACACACATTAAATAAATAGTCTCAAAACTACTGAGACAATCTGAAGGTGTGCTGGACTGCTGGTTAGCACTATTTGTTCCAACTCAATGTGTATGTGATAAAAATGGAGAGAAAGAGAGGTAAAGACGAGAGAAAGAGAGAGAGAGGTAAAGACGAGAGAAAGAGAGAGAGAGGTAAAGACGAGAGAAAGAGAGAGAGAGGTAAAGAAGAGAGAAAGAGAGAGAGAGGTAAAGAAGAGAGAAAGAGAGAGGTAAAGAAGAGAGAAAGAGAGAGAGAGGTAAAGAAGAGAGAAAGAAGAGAGAGGTAAAGAAGAGAGAAAGAGAGAGAGAGAGGTAAAGACGAGAGAAAGAGAGAGAGAGGTAAAGAAGAGAGAAAGAGAGAGAGAGGTAAAGAAGAGAGAAAGAGAGAGAGGTAAAGAAGAGAGAAAGAGAGAGAGGTAAAGAAGAGAGAAAGAGAGAGAGAGGTAAAGAAGAGAGAAAGAGAGAGAGAGGTAAAGAAGAGAGAAAGAGAGAGAGAGGTAAAGAAGAGAGAAAGGGAGAGAGAGGTAAAGAAGAGAGAAAGAGAGAGAGAGGTAAAGAAGAGAGAAAGAGAGAGGTAAAGAAGAGAGAGAGTGTGTGTAAGGCAGAGTAAGGTAGAATGGGGGAGGGGTCAGCGTGGCCCTGGCCGGAGGGACGTTGACCTGACCTGTCTGGGGGTTGAAGCACTAAGTCATCCAGCCAGTCCCAGAGGTCCCCACTGTGCTGTGCTCTGAGGCCCTAAGCCCAGATGACTGATAATGACCTCTGTCTGTCTTGTCAGGCCCTGATGGAAGGTATTGACAGGCCTGCTGACCACTGATCAGTGTCAGTGAGCTGCTACAAGTGGTCAGTGTGTTAATAACAGGTGACCCTGTGGCCCTTGGACTCTCACCAGTCATGGCAGAATGTGTGTATGTGTATGTGTATGTGTATGTGTATGTGTATGTGTATGTGTATGTGTATGTGTATGTGTATGTGTATGTGTATGTGTATGTGTATGTGTGTGAGAGAGAAAGAGAGAAAGAGAGAAAGAGAGAAAGAGAGAGAGAGAGAGAGAGAGAGAGAGAGAGAGAGAGAGAGAGAGAGAGAGAGAGAGAGAGAGAGAGAGAGAGAGAGAGAGAGAGAGAGAGAGAGAGAGAGAGAGAGAGAGAGAGAGAAAGAGAGAAAGAGAGAAAGAGAGAGAGAGAGAAACATTGGGTGTGAATTAGGTAGGTACCTGACTGCTGAGACTATGGCCTTAAAGGTTTTAACAAAGATAAACCAAATCAATTCATTCCTAGCTCAGAACTCAAAATATCTGATAGTGACATCCTAAAGACTCTGGCAGGTGCGCTAGTGTCACTTTGATTATGCTGCACATCATGGTTCACCAGCAGCACCAAACATCTAAAGAATAAGCTACAGACCAGCCAAAACTGCTGAGATTTGCACTTAAACCCCCTCGTACTCATCTGAAGGTCGAGCATTTTAATCAGCTAGGCTGGCACAGTAGTATTAATTCAACTTGGCCTGGTCTACATAATTATTACTGACTCAGCCCCCAGGTACCTATCAAATGATTTGACTTATATTAGAGATATCCACCAATACAACACCAGAACCAGACACTCTCTGGTAAGAATAACTTTTTATACACTGAGTTTACAAAACATTAGGAACACCTGCTCTTTCCATGACATAGATTGACCATGTGAATCCAAGTGAAAGCTATGATCCCTTATTGATGTCACTTGTTAAATCCACTTTAATCAGCGTAGATGAAGTGGAGGAGACCGGTTAAACAAGGATTTTTAAGCCATAAGACAATTGAGACATGGAGTGTGTATCTGTGCCATTCAGAGGGTGAATGGGTAAGACAAAATATTTAAGTGCCTTTGAACGGGATATGGTAGTTGGAGCCAGGCGTACCAGTTTGAGTGCATCAAGAACTGCAACACTGCTGGGTTTTTCACGCTCAACAGTTTCCCGTTTGTATCAAGAATGGTCCACCACCCAAAGAACATCCAGCCGCCAACTTGAGACAACTGTGGGAAGCATTGGAGTCCAAACCATGCCAACCATAAATTCATTTCAAAAGAATGTCAAACGCTGGCTAATGATGGAGCAATAGAAGAAGTGATCATGTCTGTATGAAATGCTCTAGAGCCCTTAAACTCAACTCTGGACCTTGAAGCCAGTTCTTCCACTTTCTTTCATTGTTCCCCTCTAATCAGGGACTGATTTAGACCTGGGACACACGGTGTGTGCAATTAATGATCAGGTATAACAGATAACCAGCGGACCTCGTAGGGTAAGAGTCGGTACACCTGCTGTAGGTTGTTACAATGTGGTCCTTTGTTTTGGTATGTGTTATATGTGTACGGCTAGTAGGCTAGCTCTACCGTGTGGAATAGGACTACTATGTTTATGTTTCTCATTTCTTAACCATTTATTTAAGAGGACCACAATGGAAATACGTTTTCTAACTTTTTTGTGTCATCCTCGCTGATTTTAAATGCGTTATCCACATGTGGCTGTATTGTGTTTTAAATTGTCAAATAAATCTAACGAGCCTCCATCTAGTACTCTTTATCTGATCATAAGTTAAAAACGAAAATACTGCCATTCAAAAATACATAAACGCTACGTCACGTAAGCATCTTGCACGCACGCACGCACGCACGCACGCACGCACGCACGCACGCACGCACACACACCTCCACAGAGACCTCTTGTCTACTCCTTACTAACTTCCCAGACACTTCCTGATGACGCTACCAATGTCCTCCTCTTAGATTACATGCAACACAATCCACCCTTACACACTCATTTATTTTCTTTCACTCTTTTTTTCTTTCTCGGTGTGTAACTGAGACCTTGAACATATACACATTTAATAGAACTAATAGAATCGTTATCAAATCCAGATCAATACACATCTAGCCCCAGCGTCCTTAAAAGGCAGCCATATTGAAATACAACACTGTCTGCTCTTCCTCCATCTGATGCTGCTGCCATCAGACAGGAATTACTAGACAGGCACATTACAGCTAATCAACCCTGCACAAAACACCCTTTATTAAAGCATGTCGTTGATGCTGCATGGGAACCGTTCAAAGGGAATGCTGTAGTTGCTGTGCCTCAGACAACACAAATGAGATGCTTCCTATTACCTTGGATGGGATCGACTATGTGGCTGAGGTCAAACGAACTTAAGCCTCTATGTCTCATGAGGCATAGGCCACTACAGGGAATCAAACTGAACCAAAACCTTTTGTTTTCTCCCTCGCTGTATCTCATTTACTTAAACAGAAATGTTTGGGTAAATGTGTAGTTTGGGTGAGGATGAGGGGAAATTGATACCAATCTACTAATTTGACTGTGGCTAAATACAGCATGAGGATTAATTGAACTTGTATTTGGTATTGGTAATGAGGACATGAACATGACCCTCTCACAAAATATTCCAACCTGACATCTTTGTGAGGTCTGGGACCCGAAACTAACAGCTTTTTTATTTCACATTTTCTACTGCTGACATTCACTGCTGGTCACCAAGCAGGGTTTTTATGATTCAGGGTCATTTCACTGACCCCTGAGACTCAGGATAAATCAGTCATCCTTATTGTGATAAATCTCACAATTCGCCCTGCAATTTTGATGAGCAAGAGCAGTATGTCAAATCCGTTTTTTTTCTTCTCTGTTTTAAATGTACGGTAATGTCAAACCTTTTCAAACTGTCCACATTCGTGTCTCTGATAATTAAATGTGTTTATGTCACCCTTTTTTAAAAACTGATCTTCATTTTAGACTGAAAACTGCTCTGCATCTGTTGCGCAACAAAGTCAAAACATTAATATAATCGTTAGAAAATAAGCACTTCTCTCATTAAATAACAAAATAAGGACATACAAATTGATAGACATCCTGCTGCCAGCCTTACTTAGGAGCGTATGTGACAGTCACTTCCAACAGCATCGCACCATTCTATAGAGTTTTCTTTCCTGATCAATCAGCAATCAATATTCTGGAAGTCTTCCCTCTCAGCAGTCCTCCCGGTAACAGCATTAAACCTCACCTACACAAATAATTCCATTGGTTGATAATTCAAATTTTTGGCTAAAACTTCCTTTCCAATAACCTGGATGGACGTTGACAGCTAACTGTCACATTATAAAGTCTGGCCTTAGTTCTGTGAATAGTGGAGGATGTCTGGGATGGGATGTTATTGAAGAGATCAGCAGGTAGCTCATTTCCCCATGGAAAGCCCCCGGGCCCTGGGCTGGTCAGTGGGGATCAGCTTCAACCACAGTCCTGCTATATGCAGACAGAGAGGGGGACTCTATATGCACACAGAGCAGAGGGAGGACTGGAGGAGACCACCATGACAATCATGCAGTTTGGGGACTAAGATTCCACCACTGTTCATCATCTGACCCTGAACACCCAAAATACCACCCCTTAATTGGCTTCTGGGCAGTTACTAATAAATGACATGTGTATTGTGTAAATATTCATCAACGCACACAAATGCAAATAATCAAACTCATGCATATAGACAGTGCAGATGCATCAGGGAAGTGAAAGTTTCTCATTTGAACTTGTGTATTCTGTGAACTAAAAAAATCACCGAAATCTTTTGATTCTCCTGTTGTAACAGCGAGTAAAGACAAAGTCCTGGTAGAGACGGAGAGGAGAGATGGAGAGAGGAGCTGACCTGCCGACAGACAGATCTGACGGGAACAACACTAGTCAACACCCGCTGTGTTTCAGGAACCCACAGTCTTGGTTGTGTCCCTACAATCACACATACCTATTTCACACAAAACACACATTACCGCTACTGTCTGTTGGTTAAAGTAACTATACCACAGCTGCAGCAAGTACAGCAATAATATTACTATAGAAAGAGGTGGCTCTAAATGAATATGATTGCTCATATAATTAATGTAATCATTCATATTGACAAATTCCACATATACATGTCCCCAGTCTCATTTGACTCAATATGGTATAGATAATATTTAATAATACTGTATAATTATATTATTTCATATCCCTACATTAATAATCACAACCTTTACATTTCCCCATTAATTCTTCATTATCTTAAATGTTGATTAGATGTGATCTAGGTATACTTTGGAGCCTGTCTGTATTTGTCTTTATTTAGAAATTGTTATAGTAGATAACACTGTAAACAATATTTGTTATCTATATTCATGTTAAGTGCTTATGTTAAGTAAAAAACACAAGTAATGGTGTTTTATATAATATATAAAATATGAACCAATTACAAAAACATAACTGTGACATGATAAACACATCTAAAGGTTGATGTATTTTATTAAGTTCTTTGTACAATTTGGAATGGATATCTTTTATAATCAATTTGAAATCCGCTCTCAATGCAATCCGTTTATGAGTACTTTACCGTCTCAAATTGAAAGCAAACATATGTTTACAGATGTGATAATTTTATGTTTACCAAATTGTATGCAAACTTTTACATAAAATGTAGTGAAATGAAATATATTCATTTGTTATCTAATTTGCTGAAGCAAATCATTTAAATGGTAAATAATTGTGTGAAACTCATACAATCTACAACAGGGCACTATAACACTTGATGAATAAAATAATGACGAACACATGCTACAAACATGTTTATTCTGATGTCCAGACTGGGCTGAGCTCCACTGAGCATGTGCAGGATACCTTTGACCTTTGCAGTGAGAGCATTCTAACCAACTCTAGTGGTCAGAGGTCAGGTGTGGACAGAGAGATGTCCCCAGACTCAGTCAAACTAATTCAGAGAAACATCTGTTGTCACCCTGACCGTCCCACACAGCTGTCCCCTCTGAGCCAGGCAGGGCTGGGCCTGGGAACTGCTCAAAGTCAAGTGCACACTCCACTGCCATATGCTGCTGACTGGACAGCACTGCACTCACTCCAACTGGACATTGGAACATATTGTTTATAGGGAGTCATTTATCTTCAGTAAAAGGCACACAGCATCCAGTTTCAATTTCACACAAAATGCTGAGTTTGTACTTGAATATATCAGTATGAATATTGAAAAACAAATCTTTATGTCACGGCATCCTGAAAGTAAAAAACATGAAGCAGAATACAATGTCTGGGAGTGGTCTGAATGGGACGCGTTTGTACTTTCTATATTTTGTACGTTACAAAAAATGGCAATATTGTCATTATAGCCTATTGTAATCTATTTTTAAACTAAAACAAAAATGTATGTTGTAATATTTGAAAATGCTCTTGACTCTTGTTAATTTCTTGTTTAGAGTTCATAATGACGGATGGTCAATCTCCAATTTATTTACCAGCTCTCCCTGGTTCTGTCGGTGCTGACCTGGCATCCAGTAATTGAGGTTGATATGGGATGGGGATTGGGGATATACTGAAAGAGAGTCTGGGAGGGGTGGTCTCAGAGTCACCAGACGAACAGCACCTGAGCGCGCGCACACACACACACACACACACACACACACACACACACACACACACACACACACACACACACACACACACACACACACACACACACACACACACACACACACACACACACACACACACACACACACACACACACACACACACACACACCAGCCTGATGACAGAGAGATCACCTTTATTCACTTCCTCTCACTTACCTCCCCAGCCTAACATTAGGCTTTAAAGGAACTGTCAAATGATGTCAATACCTGGATCAATAGCTCAGGACATCTCAGTTTCCCCTGCAGCAAATGAAGTGTATTATACAGCTCCTCTCAGCCTGGGCGCTAGCTACAACTACAGGGGCTACTGCTGCTACTGCTACTTGGCTTGGTGGGTTCCCTCTACATAGCTGCATGCTACATTTCCCCCTGGGTAATATGTTGCTGATCTGGACCTGCTGGGCTCAGGACTGCATAGGTACCATGCACAGATCTCATCCATCACACAGCATGTGTCATTACTGTCATTTAAAATACATTTAAAACAAATCTATGGACCAACAAAAGGGTGTCATTCTCTATCCATCCAAATCCAGCTCACATATTGATACCTCTGCTTTTGTGAAAGGTCTCAACTTATGTGGTGTTATATGCTTACGTTTTAGTTAATCAAATTACAAAAAACGACAACATTTTAGTAGTATATCTTAACAAATATTCAAATATATTCAATATTTTCTGCAATGTACAATATGGAAATGGTATGGTAATAAATTACAACCTTTTGGTCCACAAATGAGTACAGAGTTGTAATCAGAGAAGTGATGAAGGATCCCAGGACAAAACTCCATTGATGGGTGTTTTTTTTTCTTGGGTTCTAGCAGGTGCTAAATCACATGTCAATGTGACAGAGCCAGTCCAGTCAGGCCACAGCGGGCCGTGCTCATCGCTAGAGAGGTTCAGTATCAGAGCAGCACACTGTCCTGTTTTCTCAGGTAAGACTCAGCAATAGACACAGTCGCTCTCATTCCCTTCAAGTCTCACCTAAAATAGAATGCCACCAAACACAACCTTAATTTCATATTCCCCAATCACTGCTTAAATGTAACCTTCTCCATCTCTTCCCCTCGTTCTCCCTCCCTCCCTCATTCTTGCCCTTTGAGGGGGACAAATGAAGTGTGTTCCTCATGAGGTCTCCACATATTTCAGTGGGGGAGTAAACCGGTCTGGAGGATATAGGATGGATATATTATGTACAGGTATATGGAAAACCAGCGTGGAGGTTTAAGGAGCAGGCTGCTTGGTCAGCACTGAGCGTACTGGAAATGCGAGCAGACAAAGTGTACACAGGGTTATGGATCTCCCCTTGCATGTAACTGAGCAAGGTCTATTGACCCAAATGTAATTATTTTACCCCCACTCGGCCCTCCCTTTCCCCCCTCATTAAGACCTACCACTCCTTTCAAGAAGAAAACTATTTTAATATTATTTTATGCAAAGGTATTTGTTGAGATTAAGCATTAAGAACTGGTATGCTGATGTGGTTGGACAGAACTATCAGTAAGGATAAATGGCCCTATATAAATAAAAGATTACTCGCAATGTATTATTTGTGGCCATTTACTTTTCTAACTATGCAGTATAAGCTCTACATTACTATGAATATTAGATGTATGGATTTGTGTTGTAGAGAAATGAAACAGTATATTTGGCATCCCTCTATCGTAACGTAGTTCAACACTATACAGTACCTTCAGAATGTATTCACCCCCTTTGACTTTGTCCCCATTTTGTTGTGTTACAGCCTGAATTTAAAATGGATTCAATTGAGATTTTGTGTCACTGATCTACACACAAAACCCCATAATGTCAACGAATTATGTTTTTAGAAATGTTCACAAATTAATAAAAAATGAAAAGCTGAAATGTCTTGAGTCAATAATTATTCAACCCCTTTGTTATGGCAAGCCTAAATAAGTTCAGGAGTAAAAATGTGCTAAACAAGTCATATAATAAGTTCCATGGACTCACTCTGTGTGCAATAATATTGTTTAACATGATTTATAAATGACTAACCCATCTATGTACCCCACACATACAATTATCTTTAAGGTCCCTCAGTCGAGCACTGAATTTCAAGCACAGATTCAACCACAAAGACCAGGTTTTTTCCCCCAATGGTTCACAAAGAAGGGAACCTATTGGTAGATGGGTAAAAAAAACAGCATTGGATATCCCTTTGAGCATAGTTCAGTTACTAATTACACCTAGTTACTACGAAGATACAGGCACCCTTCCTAACTCAGTTGCTGGAGAGGAAGGAAACAGATCAGGGATTTCACCGTGAAGCCAACATTTAGGATGGATCAACAACATTGTAGTTACTTCACAATACTAACAAAAATGACACGGTGAAAAGAAGGAGGCCTGTACAGAATAAAAATATTCCATGAGATGCATCCTGTTTGCAATAAGGCACCAAATAATACTGCAAAAACTGTGGCAAAGAAATTTACTTTTTGTCCTGAAAACAAAGCGTTATGTTTGGGGAAAATCTAACACATTACTGAGGACCAGTCTTCATATTTTCAAGCATGGCGGTGGCTGAATTATGTTATGGGTATGCTTGTCATCGGCAAGGACTAGGGAGTTTTTTAGGATAAAAATAAACGGAATAGAGCTAAGCACAGACAATATCCTAGAGGAAAACTTGGTTCAGCCTGCTATCCAACAGACACGTTGAGACAAATTCACCTTTCAGCAGGACAATTACCTAAAACACAAGGCTAAATATACACTGGAGTTGGTTACCAAAATTACATTGAATGTGCCTGAGTGGCCTAGTTACAGTTTTGACTTAAATCGGCGAAAAGCTCTTTGAGACTTACCCAGAAAGACACTGTAATCAGCTGTAATTGCTGCCAGTGATTCTAACATGTATTGACTCAGGGGGTTGAATACTTATCTAATCAAAACATATTAGTGCTTTATTTTCCATTAATTCAAAATAAATGTTACCATTATTCTTTCATTTTGACATTAGAGAGTATTTTATGAAGATCATTCACAAAAAAATGACAATTAAATGAATTTTAATACCACTTTGTAACACAACAAAATGTGTAAAAAAGTCAAGGGATCTGAATACCTTCTGAAGGCAGTGTACATCTGAGATGCACGTCTAAAGGAAGTGGATGAGAGGATGAGGAGAGAAGAGAAGAGCGCAGGCGGAGGCGTTATCCAGCCACACAGTGTAGCCTCGGAGCACTCTCCTCCATCCTCTCTGGTCACATGACCAGGGTGCCGGCACCACATCCTTGGCTCAGGGAGGGGCCAGCCCAGCGCGTATACTGCTGCTCGCTCGCCACCATTTTGTGTGAGTACCTGGCTCATTTGTTTACCTGCATAATAGTAAATGTTTCATCAGTAATATAATATAATCACTAACCATAATTGTATTGTGTTTTAATCTCGAGCCAGTGTTTCTGGTTGTGGTGAATATGTGTTATGGTAGCTAGACGGGTGGATGCTGCAGCCAGTGTTTCTGGTTGTGGTGAATATGTGTTATGGTAGCTAGACGGGTGGATGCTGCAGCCAGTGTTTCTGGTTGTGGTGAATATGTGTTATGGTAGCTAGACGGGTGGATGCTGCAGCCAGTGTTTCTGGTTGTGGTGAATATGTGTTATGGTAGCTAGACGGGTGGATGCTGCAGCCAGGTTTCTGGTTGTGGTGAATATGTGTTATGGTAGCTAGACGGGTGGATGCTGCAGCCAGTGTTTCTGGTTGTGGTGAATATGTGTTATGGTAGCTAGACGGGTGGATGCTGCAGCCAGTGTTTCTGGTTGTGGTGAATATGTGTTATGGTAGCTAGACGGGTGGATGCTGCAGCCAGTGTTTCTGGTTGTGGTGAATATGTGTTATGGTAGCTAG
>NC_092118.1:18768794-18821294 GCF_045679555.1 Salvelinus alpinus
CAGGATTGGTCCCACAGTTACTACTGACAGGACAGTGTACTGGGGAGCCCCAGTCAGAGTGGCTAGGAATTTCCTAAATGTACACCTACAGGTTATTCTACTGTAAATGTACTGATATGTAAGGACAGAGATTTGGATCAAGTGTATATAAAATATATTCAAATAAATTATAGGCCTATATTTGAAAGCAAAAGATAAGTTAATGATTTGTATTTTTCATATTCCTGTCAGTATTGTCAACAACAAAAAAAGGTAGACTTTGATTGAACACAAATACTTTTTTGAAATGCAGAGGGAAACTACTAAGAATAAAATATTGTGTCAATACATAAGCTGTAGTAAGTCTATACAGTAAATGACATAAAAGTGAGAGCAACACACTGTTTTGCATGGGTTTAGATGCAGCCAGTTGAGAGAAGCAGAGAGGTGAGGGATCAGCCCTGATATCACACAGCCTTTGTGCCCCTCTTTTGTTCTTACAGGATGGGGGTTAATGTCAGTCCCAAACCTCCCCAAAATGCCCCCAAAGCCTCGGAGTTGGAGTGTGTAATGGGACCTGGCAGAGTGTTGGTTAATGGGGGGCAGAGGGCCGTGGGTTTGGGTCGGAGATGTATTCATGTGTGTGGCGTCGCGCCTGGACTCAGGGTGACACTCTTCATCCTCACCGCCTCAGGCCAGGATTAGGACCGGGGCTGGGAAGAGCGCCACGCGGCCAGCCTCACAAAGCCAGCTATACTGCAAAATCATTTTCATATTAACCTCGCCTCTCTTCTCTGGGCCTGACAGTGGACAGGCCTACTCTCTTTGGTGCTCAAATTATCCTCAATTACTGGGGAAAGGCCAGGCGAGGGGACGTCACCTAACCTTCACCATCTGTTAGGTTCAAAGCCCCGGCAGCCGGCCTGCCCGCCTGTCTCCTGCCTCAACTGACCTTTCTGCCTCGGTCCGCTCCAGCACCCTACGCCCCTCGACCGCCCCGTACACCAGCCCTCTCCGGACACAGCTGGGAGGTGCGTGTGCACACATCACATTAGGGGAGGGGGAGGGGGGAAAGGTTATGTCACACTTCTTAAACTAAGGTATGAATATTCAAAAGCAAGCAAAGAGCATGGAGTCATGTTTGAATAGAATATAGCTTTTTATGCATTTTGATGTGGTTTAAGTGCATATGGGCTATACTCAAATATTAGCTAGAATAAAAAGACTTTTGAAACATCCCCAAAACTTTTTGTTGAATTCATTCAAATGAATCAATGCAGTATCTTGATCAAAACTGACATTCATTTAACAAAACCAATACAATAAACCACAATATTTCCATTTCATTTTTGAAAGTTAGAATGCTAATTATTCTGAAACTTTAGCAGAACAAGCTTTGTGGTCAATTCCAAAACAGTTCCTTATCTGCAGAAAATTTTAGTATGCGTATTTTGTTTAAAAAGTAAAAATAAAATACGCTCAATAAAACTTTGTTTACATTATTCATTAATATATATTAATTTAGTTATGAGCTTTACTATTACATCAGATGAGTCTATAAAAAAAAAATATATAAATATAAAAAGTAATGATTTATAATTACACCCCTGCTATATGTTTGCATGTTTGTGCTTTTATCTGTCTCTTAACTTACATATAACAGCAGTTGGCTTTAATTAAACTTTCATCTGTGTTTGGGATTGTGCTCGTGAAATATTGAAGAGCTCTTATTTCTTCTATAGCACATGCCCCTCTGAATAATTCAGCCAGTATTTTCTGTTTGTTTATAACCTGTCTTTTAGCAGCTCCACAGTGTGGGTCCATTTGGTTTGTCTGCAGCCTGCCATCAGCCAGTCAGCCGGCCTGGACGCTCAGGAGGCCCCTTTCTCTGGTCATCTGGCATGGGACCTGACGGCTCTGAAATAACTTTTAATAAGTGGGATAAATAATAGATGGGCTGTACACTAAAACCAAGCTGAGAGGAACAGGCCTGGGCCAAGGACAGACAGACAGGCAGGCAGGTCCCAGACCCTCCCCAAGCCCAGCCGCATCCCACACGCTCCGCTCCAGACACAGACCCATACACGTTAGGGGTCATGGACTTGACCTTGTGGCCCCCAGGAGAGTGTTCACTTGTTTTTTGGTATAATGTGGGATTATTCTGAGGGAGGCCCAGGCTCAGCTAGCATTATGCTTCATTATCCTCCCCTCCTGTCTGTCTGCAGGACAAGACCAGATGCATCACCAGTCCATTTTACTTACACCTTTACAAGCCTTTAATCAATACCTCCAATTGACATGATTGCCCATTTAAATACATTTCAATTGCCAACGATAAATGTGTGTATTTATTTCTGTTTCACAATTTGTTCCTTTCCTAATATTTATTGCACTATAGTGAGAATAGCGTTATTAAATATTTTCAAAGTGTAGATAGGTTTGATGGGGAGCTACTGAAATCTAGCTTTAGAGAAGAAAAATATAAAGAGAAAAAACAGCTTTTTAAGAATTGGACTGAAAATATGTATGCAAGGAAAAATATGCTAAACGAACTATGCTTTTCACATTTTTGTCACTTAAAAAGGAGCCTGATATTTTTCAGATATACCCTAAAAAGTGTGATCATTAGTATTATGTGTGCTTCCCTCTAAGAGGGTCCCTGTGGGGGACACTTTTGGAGAGACATCCTTTCTGATATCAAACAAACCCTTCAAGCATTAATATTGCATTAGCCCCAGTATCACAGACAGTCTGCTCAGTCAGGTACAGAGCAATTCATTGACATGTCCTCGTCATATTAACATTACACTTATCAAAGTAGAACGGGAAAATTACAGCAAAATGTGCAAAATTACAGCTGAATTTCCCTGTTTTATGAGCCCAGACTGAAGAGAAGACCAGGCAATAAAATGCTTATTTAGGTCACATATTCTATGTATTGCACAACAAAGACAAATGCCGCAGGAAAAGCGTGTGGGGGAGGTCAAAATATGACACACATCGCCAATCATGGCAAGTAGAGCTGCCCCTAACGCAGACAGCGCGAGGGGGTGCCAATCTCTAGCGAGAGAGACAGGTGCAAGGCGCTGGCTACTGTAATATCGGTAAATACATTTATATTTAAAATGTACTTTTTTCATCATTTATGTTAATGCTTTTTTTCTATTTTACTTTCTTGTTTTTGTTGTTGCTGTGTGTGTTTATCAAAAACATAGATTTACAATGAAAATGTATGTATTTTTTTTAAACAAAAATCAGTCTCATATTTTAATCAAAATATAGAAATGTGAATACATCCATTTCAGACAGTCGATTTTAAAATACATAAAAACAATTTAAAAAATATATTTAAAATATATATATATATATACTGTATATACAATTGATATAGCTTAGTGGTATTTCGGGACTGCTCTTTGGTCATTTGGTATTTCTATTATAATTCTGTGATTATAGTAGCCTATTTACTGTTTGCCTGTTGGGGATTAGCGCCCTCTCTATGCTTGGGCACTGTGCCATCTACAAAATTAACCAAATAAGTTCTTAGCACGTGTCAGGTTGATACATCACTGGCTAACAAAAGCGAATCGCTTTAATAGGAGGCTGGGAGGCGGACGCGTGCTTGTTTCTGTGCCAAAGTTAGTCAGTCTCATTTGAATGTGAATAGTGTTTACCACTGAGAGCTGCATGTAAGGACCTTCTGGTTAGAATACACAACAAGCCCGTTTTCTAAAGGGTTTCAATCAGACTGTAATAATTAGCCGACCCCCCCTGAACCAATTAGGGAAGATGATCCTTTATCCTGGTGTAATAGCCTGTATTAATTACCCCGTAGCCAACTGTTGAGGAATTTGGCAAGTGATCCAACAGACACTGACATGTTTATTGTAGCCATTTAGTATTCATTACATTCTAATAGGGCCATTATTAGGGTGATTTCAACAATGACCAAATCTGCTAATTCTGACTTCCATAGGCCTATCTGTATTTTATAATTTAGAAAATACAGTTCAGCCTATAATAATTTTCTTTCTCTGGTGTAGTACAAATTAATGCCGATTACATTGATGCATTTATAAAATATTGATAAATTATTAATCAATTTAAAAACCATAAAACACTATATAAAATATTTGTCTATTTGTGTAGCTAAATAAACAGTACATTCTTATAAAAAAAGGTTCTGGGAAGAACCAAAAAGGGTTCTATGCTTGCTTCATATATGAACCCCCTTAAGGTTTAATATTGAACCGAAATTAATTGGTTCCATATAGAACCCATATAGAACCCTATATGGAACCCAATGGTCCTATATGGAACCAATGTTGGTTCAGTGAAGAAGAACCCCTGGGGTTCTGATTAAAGGACCCCACCAAAGGGTTCTATATAGAGGGTTATCATATATGAAGCAAGCAATGGAACCCTTTTTGGTCCTATATCCAGAACCTTTTTCTTCTAAGAGTGTAGGCCTAATAACATCTCTCCTGTTCTCCAAGGCGCTGCTGCAATGCAGTGCAGTCATCTCTGTTTCCTTGTTTCAGTACAGCACTCCACCTAAACCTGTTTATTGTTAGAACATACGAATCTACAAAGTAATAGGAATAGGAATACTTTTGTTCTATTTGCCTTTACAAAGAGCGACAGTATAAATAGTAAGACTGCACAGAAACTCTGGAGCGAACTGACCTGGAGCAAATGTTTTCATTGTTCAGGTATTTTTATTTGACATTACGTGGGCAAATAAAAATAATACATATTTTGAAACGTTGCCACTATCTTATACCTTCTATTAACTCTGAAGTCGCTATACAATCTTTCCAAATAGCAAAGCCTTTTCTCCTTTACGTTTGTTTAAGTCCCTCCTTTCGTTCTCTTTCCTCTGCTAGACATAAATAAATCACGTTTACTCATACAATTTCCATAGTTTTCCAATGTCTTTTCTTCTATTCAAGAACCAAAAGGGCTTCAAACATCAAAACATAACACAGTTATTTAAACAAAGGTGCAGGTTTAAACTCTGTCTTACGGCAAATATGGGCTTGCAGTCTTCCATAAATGATGTCATATAAAAATAGTAACGTCAATGCAGGATGCAAAAGTATCTATTCGCAAAAAATGTTTGATCATTAATCAATTAACATTTATGAAACAAAATCCGTTTTAAAAAGAAGACCAGTGCATCATGCAAGCTGTGTAGCCAAGCTAGACCACAAGGACACTCAGGGCACAGCAAAATAAATAATAAATACGTGTTTCTATTTATAAAGGTAATAGTATTACTCTCTGTATCTACTGAAGGTGACAATAAATCTGCAGGTCTGGACAACTGTCAATGTATAGAGCACAACTTATGATACAGTCTCGGTTTAGGAAAATAATATTAAACATACGATGATGGTGATGACGATGATACTTATGATGATGCAATGAATTATATTCCACAATTATAATCCACAATAATTTCACTACTATGGCCTGATCATATCCCATAATAATAACCCAGAAACTCATTGGTGACCATTTGTCACACTGCGTCCGGAGACACCAAGGCATATATATGGTCCTCATTTCACCACTAAAGAAAAGCTGCCCATCTTTAGAACTCCTAACCAAACATCGGCAAGTTCGAGGTCTCTGGTTCCGTTGCCAATGACTGTGACAAGGTTCAGGACCGACCAAACTATCTCAAAACACCGATGGCACACGGCTGTCTTGGTAGAGTCTTCCGGTATGTAACTCAGATTTAGGTCAAACTCTTGGGTTTAGCCTAAGCTTTACATATAATTAATAAGTGCATTAAATAACAATAATAATAATTATTATTATTATCATTTAAAAAATAATCTCAAAAGAGACGCATACTGTGGCTATTAGCATGATTAACTAATTCTCTAGACCACTTGATCACTTCAAATTTGCCTTAGCGTTCATCATTATCACACCACAACTCTACAATATTAGTCTACCCTCACTGCTGTTTACTTATAGAAACGAAATGCTGCATCGGGATCTCTAGTTGATAATTGTTTTCTAAACAAGAATAAGAAAAAAATTAAGTATTTTTAGAAGAAAGAGCTTGGAATAGTAGATTTGTCAAATGAATCCACGGTGAAAACTGTTAGCATCCATGAGGCAAAATATCCAATCAAATTATGAAATATCAAATAGATCACACATTTTGGTAAGTGTTCAGTTTTATTAGCATCTGTATGCCCATGTGTAGCCTACTATCCCGAATGCAGTCAAGTTTAGTCAATTACACTTCCCTTTTACTGTAGGCTATATTTAAGGAAATATTATAGGATATATCCCACACGAGGGAAACAAAGTCAGTGGAGAGTTCATGTATATGTTCTGACAAAACTTTATTAACTTGAAACTGAATTGTAGACATTAGGTAAATGCTATAGAAACATTAGAGCATCTTGAGAACAACTCATTTAAGTATGGCATTACAACGAGCAGACACAATTTCAGAAACCTTTAGAATCTAACAGCCCAGTAAACGTAAATGTTGTGTTTGGTTTTATAAGAAAAAAAAGATAAAAAAACGTCAAGAAAAACGTTAAATCAAGGTACACAATTTCACAATAAAGTTAAAGGCTATTTGCTGAATTGCACATTCCTATGTGTGGTGGTTACATGCACCTTGATCTCACAGGAAATTAGTTTATCTATTCAACTGTTCCTGGAGCACAATCTATTCAGACAAATTACTGATGTTGACGAAGTTAAAAAGTTTTGTAAGCATGTATTCCTGGTTTATCACATACATATTAATGTTGTTTCTCTGAGCCCAGCTTTTCAAACATTAAAACAAATAGCCTGCAAATGTGCTTATAACTTCATGTTCAATTCCCACAATTAGGCCTAAAGGACAATATGATAATACAGTCATCTGAACATAGGCCACATCAGTTCTAATCTACCATTTGCACCGCTCAAGGAAGTCAATAGCAGATATCTATTTGACCAGGAAGAGCCATTTTGTAACATACTTCATGATGCACCTGTCCAGATCCATGTCATCACAGCCAAGATGATACATGCAGGCTGTAGAAAGTGTCCAATTCTAGATGACTTTCATCTCTGTGAAATGATATACCACTTTTCCTAAAGGAACTAAAGGTATTAATTGTCTTTTTTCATCCTTCACCTGCATGAGCTGATGTATGTCACTTGCCAATTTCCTGGTTGGAGAGAATAAAACTCCACCTATGCTCCTGTGAGTTTACCCAATGTGTAATCTCCACTGGTTATGCACAAAGCAGAACAATTCAACAAGTTGCTAATACTGCTAATATACTACTCTAGTCAAACTAATGATGTCCAACAACTGTTGAAACACATAGAGAGTTTGATTATACTACACTTCTATGCCTTATGCAATTGTGACTATGGAAACGGACCCGTTTGTTCCAGTCAGGGAGAAGTAAAAACATACATTTATGTTTTTTTGAGTAGGCATATGTGTAGGTAACATAGCTGGGCCGACTCACCCTGCTCTCTGTCCAGATTTAAATACAGGCTGGGAAAGCAGACATCTGTCCAACGGGGAAATGAATAACATATTACAATACATTGATTGCATATAAAGTGCCCACAGTAAGTATAGTACCAGTTAATAGGACTTGATCTTGACTATTCATAGTATGCTACTCTCCCAATAGAACACTTTGATAGGCCACCTGTTATTTCCCATAGACCTAATCAGTGAAAAAGCATAGGAATGGTAAGGGCAGAAAATGTACAGAATGAGAGAGATAAAGAGAGAGAGAGAGAGAGAGAGAGAGAGAAGGAGATGGAGAGATGTAGTAAGAGACCCAGAGGATGAGAGGTGGTCCCAGGTGCCTGTGTTCTTTATTTTTAAAAACCTGCCTGTCATTAGGGGCACTTTGCATCGAGGAAGAGATCGTGTTTCCGGAGAGAGTCCCTTCATGAGAGACAGGTCACGGCCATGGGCCTTCGCCTGACACATAATTGCTGATATTGATTATAGGTTATCATATGCTGCAGGCTATTTGTAAGATAATGCCACAGGGGTTAATTTGTTAGCCATTAACCTCTTGGGCTTGGGGCTGTGTACATGTGAATTAAGTTTAAAACAAGTTCTGACTGGTTCACCCGGCTACACCTCCTAAATGGGCCGGTAATGTGGTTAAATTGAAATTACAATACAACACCATCCAATGATGATGGTCTGAGCACATTTTGCTGCTGTGGATTCTCAAGAGAAAGCAGAGAGCAGAGATTTCTCCAGCACACACCTTCAAGCACTCTGACAATTAGTCCCCTTTCACACCCCCCACAAGCAGCTCCTCAAAGGCCTTTTCTGTGCCCAGGCTTTTGAAGCAGCTCTCTCCATCGAAAAATGCAAGTGACATTTACAGGAAAGTCCTTTTCCCCTTTGTAAAAAACTGTGAAGTGCCTGCATGTCAACACCCAACATTCTGGAAGTCAGGCCAGGCTGTCAATGGAAATCTAAAGCACAGAATCATTTGAAAAGGCAGACAAGTCACGATGCAGTAACTCTGAGAAGTTGAGTTCTGCATAGAGGTTATAAAAGCTATGAACATATGTTAATCATTGAATATTGGGTAATATACTATATATATATATAAGTATGGACCTTTTAAGGCTATTTTGGAAATCATGCTAATTATATTTTGCCAAGTGCATTTCTGCAGTTTCAGAAAGTATAAGCTATTATTGAGGATGCATAAGTTAACTCACACGTGTGTTTATGATAACACGTGGAAATCAGAAGGAGTGATGGTGTCAACAGAGCTGACAATGAAACTCACTGACTTACAGTAAAACATTTGCAGAATTAAAATTCAGTACGAACTTCCACTGAGTGTGTAAAACTTGGACATACACATTTAACTGAAACTTCAATTCTCTGTAAGTATCAAAGCATGTGAAGGACATTTTGGTTTCGTCCCAGCAAACGAATGACACATCAAAAACACAGGCCAAAGAGAAAAGCGCAACCTTTGAGAAAGTCGATCAGAGATGTACAGGCACATAAAGAACAGTAAACATAGCCCACAGCCAACAGCAAACTGAGAACAGACAACCCACCTCAACCTCAAGCATGGAACATTTGCCACCTCAGAGCATTTCATTTCTGTACACCTGTAAACCCACACAATATCAACCAGAGGAGCAAGTATCCTCACAATACGGTAAAAGCTGTGGAAGTAAGCAGCGAAAGTGTGTGTGTAGGTGTGCGTGTGCGCATGTGTGTACATGTACGCATGTGTGTGTGCGCGCAAGTGACAGAGTGACAGAGAGAGGAAGAGAGAGAAAGAGAGAGAGTCAGAGTGAGTGAGTGCTGGTCAGCAGACCAGTCAGCTCAGTTGATAGTTGCAGAGAGCAGGGTGCAGAGAGCAGAGAGCAGGGTGCAGAGAGCAGGGTGCAGAGAGCAGAGAGCAGAGAGCAGAGAGCAGAGAGCAGGGTGCAGAGAGCAGGGTGCAGAGAGCAGAGAGCAGGGTGCAGAGAGCAGGGTGCAGAGAGCAGAGAGCAGGGTGCAGAGAGCAGGGTGCAGAGAGCAGAGAGCAGGGTGCAGAGAGCAGAGAGCAGGGTGCAGAGAGCAGAGAGCAGGGTGCAGAGAGCAGAGAGCAGGGTGCAGAGAGCAGAGAGCAGGGTGCAGAGAGCAGAGAGCAGGGTGCAGAGAGCAGAGAGCAGAGAGCAGAGAGCAGGGTGCAGAGAGCAGGGTGCAGAGAGCAGAGAGCAGGGTGCAGAGAGCAGGGTGCAGAGAGCAGAGAGCAGGGTGCAGAGAGCAGAGAGCAGGGTGCAGAGAGCAGAGAGCAGGGTGCAGAGAGCAGAGAGCAGGGTGCAGAGAGCAGAGAGCAGGGTGCAGAGAGCAGAGAGCAGAGAGCAGGGTGCTCAGCTCCACAGTAAAGCAGAAAGGGAAACAGCAGTACCTGGTTGGAGTAGTCCAGTTGTAGGATCAGGATCAGATCAGACATCCAGCATGGCTTCCATTAATTATCGTCCAGTAGGATGTGTGTTCTGGGCTCACTCCTGTTCTCCTGACCTGACTCTCCTACACAGCCCAGGGGAAGGACAGGAGCCAGGGAAGAGAGGAAGAGAGAGAGAGAGAAATGGGAGAGGGAGTGAGAGAGAGGAGAGAGAGAGAGAGAGAGGAGAGAGAGAGAGAGAGAGAGAGGTAGAGAGTCAGAGACACTGCTACTCTAACACCATGACTGATCCACGTGAGATTGATCACACACACACACACACACACACACACACACACACACACACACACACACACACACACACACACACACACACACACACACACACACACACACACACACACACACACACACACACACACACACACACACACACACACACACACACACACACACACACGCCTCTGCAGTGACAGGGGGGAATGTCAGGGAGCAGGACGTTTTGTCTAGCCTAGGGACACACACACACAAACACGACACACACACTCCTACACACACACACCCCTACACACTCCTAAACACACTCACACACACACACGACCAGAACTCACGCAACTGAAATTGAATTTGGCAAAAATTACACCAATGCATTGCTATAGTTAAAAAGAAAAAACGTAAATAATTGAAAACAAAAATAACAGTATCGCCCCATGCTGCAGTGAGCAGAGCCTGTCTCAAACCTATCTGAGGGGCTATGAAAATCATTTGGTATCTCAGCAGCAGCAGCCTATTAGCAGTAACTCAGAGCCTAGCCCCCCCGAGCATCTGCTCTGTATTCTAATGCCTGCTAGATTGCAGGGCAGCTGGAATCGGACAGCCAAATAAAAAGGGTCAAAAGTCTAGCGTGGAGCGGGGAGAGGGCCACCACCACAGACAATAGACAATATAAGCAGAGCAGCATTACGTAGGAGAGGCAGCCGGCCACACGCCACCCTGGCCTCTGTTCCTTTAGGGAGTACAGGGTTCACTCCCAGCACACCACTGACTCACATCAATCCTCAAGCCTCGGATACACACCACTATCCACACATAGGGAACATAGGGAAGATCTAGGAAAGGTTTATCTGTTCACATTTATGCATTCTGCATTCTTAATGAGTGCATTTTTGTTAGGTGTGTATCACTTTAATGGTGCACTAGGTCACTTTTATTCCAAGCATTTGACTTCACAGCCAGACATATTTCCCTGATATAATTGTCATTGATTTCCTTGGATCATGCATATTATGCATACCATAAAGTACATAAGGAAAATAAACACGAACCAATTGGGTTTTCCGCACGGACGTTTATTTGAAAATCAATTCGCATTGCATTAAACACATATACAGGGGTGACCGTTCAGCTCGCTCTTCTGCTTAGAAAAATCACATTTTATAAACCAGCCCCCCTCCCCTCCACCCCCTTCCTCTGCTCCTCTCCCTGGCCCTGGCCTGTATGTCTCAGTCAGTCAGTCAGCTGGCCCCTGTATGCAGATTGATCCAGATGGACGTAGCGTCCAGACACCCCAGACCCCGTGGCTGAACTTGACTCGCAGTCCCAGGGCTACAGATGGGAGGGAGGGCCCCTCACCTTTGGTGAACCCTGGATCTCCCCTAAAACAAACCACGGCAGACGACCTATAGAGGGGCTCCTCTCCTCTAACTCCTCGCTATTCCGTTGGCATCAGCAATCAGCCTGGACTGAATACAGATCTCTTTCCCAGCAGCACACGCCACGGATAGCTGATCAATACTGGGGCATTATCACAGAACGCTTCCTCAAACACAGTGTCAACAACCATGTCCTGGTCGGGAGGGTGTGATCGCTGCGGTGGAAAGGAGAAGAGAGGAGCCGGCGGTCAGTAGAGAGAAGAGGAGAGGAGGAGGCTGAGAGAAGAGAAAGAGAGCCCGAACCCTGAGGGGCTGCAGGTCTGAGTGGTTGCGCTGCTGAGCATGCTGGGCCACGATTTAAAAGGAGATCACAGGGCCATACCTCAGAGCAGCTCAAGCCCCTTCCATCTCATTTCCTTTCTCTTCATCCCTCTCTCCTCTCCCTCTCTCCCACTCGCTCACTCACTCACTCCCACATTCTCCATTTTACAGGCTACCATTCATTTTGATATGATTTCAGAGAAAATATTCAGTTCACTTTGACATTTAGCGGGAGGCATTCGAATATGCAGGACCTCTCCTGTGCTGACAGACACCTTTGATTGGAAAATGAGAGATGCCACCAGAGGGAAAACTACAGAGATCACCAGAATAATGCTAATAATATTTCTGCCAATTACAGTAATCACTTGTGTGTTTTTTTGGTAAGAACAAACATGCTGCATCTGAGCTGATGGGGGAAAATATCACTCCACTGCAACACAGTGAGTCCTGTTTAATTTGTAACCATGGCTGGTAAACATTTAGACTGAACAGAAATATCACACACATAAACAAAACGTCTGTCACACACACAGAGCATAGAAAATATTCAGGGCCCTCCCCATCCCTGAGACCCAAGGTGTCCAGTCAGTGTAACATCTGGGTTGATTCCCTGCCTTGTTTCCCTGGGGCATCTCCTGCCATTCTAACCTTGTTTCTGCCCAAGCCCTGCTCCACTCCTCCCCACTCTGCTCTGCTCTGCCTGGGTAATACTGTTTCACCGTCCCCCTGGTTAGTCTCTCACACACTGACTGGCTTTATCACAGAGAAATCTACACGGCTCCACGACTCCAGCATTTACCTAGCGCCCGGCCAAAATAAAGGCTGTATCTTCATCAAACACCAGTCAGCAGAGACAAAAAAGGGGTTGAGGGACTGCTTTATGAATTATTAAGACTGAAGTCTTTCTCTGATTACCTGTCCTTTCCTCCTTCCATTCCCTTTTCTTCCCTTTTTTTTCTTTTTCGGTTAAATTTTAAAACATTTATATCCCTCTGTTCCTGAGTAAACGAGCTCGGGGCAGATTTTCCATTAAACATAAAAGTTGAAGTGAGGAGGATGGAGAAGTAGTAGCTCGTCGGTTTTAGATTTGAGTCATCTTTAATCAGCCCAGTGTTTCTGTACTGGGGAAGAAAGAGTCAGATGAAACAAGCGCATAATTATTTTTTTTCTTGCTAGTTTGCTTCAGTCTTGGATGTTGGAAACTTAAAAGGAATGAAAGAGAAAGACTTTCTTACCTTTTATTATTACTGTCAGTGCTCCCTTCGCTCACTCTCCCTTTGTTGAGAGGTCTAAGCAATTTTCCAACTTATTAAAAAAATGATGCATTAACAATGTTCTCTCCATTATACTGGGTCATGTGTTTTAGAATAGTGGATTTATGGCTGAGGGCCCTAGCAACACTCTAATGACAGTCTGGCTGTATCAAAGAGACTGGACTTAACCTGAGATAGGATCTCTCTCTCTCTTCACACCAAGCTCTCAATGCTTCATCCACTGCTTTAAAACGCATTAATACGTCAAGGCAAGAAAATCTACATTTGAACAAGTGTAGATATCGACACAAAGTAATACATTGAGTCAGCTAATTAAAAAGTTACAATCAGCATGATGACAAGTGTGGTTGTTTCTTTGTGTCATCCTATCATGAAGGTCAAACACCTTTAATACTATTCTAATCAATTGCAGAAATGGGGTGTATCAGCCATGTCGTGGAGGAGCTCATTTAGTATCATCTCATTGACTAGTGCTGTATTAGGAACAAAGAGAGCTCTGGCCAATGAAACAATGCAGTCCCATGTTGGAGACACAGAGTAACAAGTGACCCGACTGTGACTGCTGAATATGTCCTCTCCACTGAAAGACCATCATAAACACACTATCTGTACAGAGGTCATCATTCAGGCCCCTTAGGAACAATACTGGACTAAGAGCCAAGCTGGGACCCCTACCCACAGACTCAGAGGGGCCCCATTGAGAGCTCTCACTATGGGCCTGGGCCAAGGCTAAACCAAGGGACTGAGTTAGTTAGATCCTCCTATCTATGGCAGATATAATTCAGGGTCTCTGAGATGTGGTCATACATCCTGAGTGGATGTAGCGTGTTTAAATGGTTCCTAATCAAATATTTCTGGGGGTGGGTGTGTTGACTGAATCCTGCTCCCCATCCCAGCGCTCATTAAAGGTCTCTGACCGTCCAGGACGATAGATAAGTGCTCCTACGGCTCAGTTATGATTTATTAAGGGGGAAGCCTGGCGGGCCCACACCACATCCACCACAACGCCTCAGGACACTCAAGCCATGGACACATTTTAGGGGTAAAGGCCTGGAAAAGAGGCAGCCTCTTCCGAACAGATTTACATCATCTGATGCTCATTTCAGAATGAATTACGGATGACTAAATGAAATACATAGGAGTTTAGGCTTTTAAATAATTTCCCGTACTCTTCTCCACCTACTTTTTCTTTCCAACTTCTTTCCTCTCTCTCTCTCTCTGTCACGGCCGTCGTAAGGAGGAGACCAAGGCGCAGCGTGGTATGCGTACATTCTCTTTAATATAACAATGAACACGGAACTGTCACGATTTTCTTCTTCTTCAGATGAGGAATATGAAGGATCGGACCAAAATGCAGCATGGTAAGTGTCCATGTTACTTTAATATAACAGAACACGAAAAAATACAAATAACAAAGTGAATGACAAAGAAAACCGAAACAGTTCTGAATGGTGAAACAAACACAAAACAGGAAACAACTACCTACAAACACAGGTGGGAACAGGCTACCTAAGTATGATTCTCAATCAGAGACAACGATTGACAGCTGCCTCTGATTGGGAACCATACTAGGCCAAACACAGAAATACAACACATAGAACAAAACATAGAATATAGAACACAGAATGCCCACCCCAACTCACGCCATGACCAAACCAAAATAAAGACATAAAAAAGGAACTAAGGTCAGAACGTAACAGTACCCTCCCCCCCCCCAAAGGTGCGGACTCCGGCCGCAAAACCTGAACCTATAGGGGAGGGTCTGGGTGGGCATTTCACCGCGGTGGCGGCTCTGGTGCGGGACATAGACCCCACTCCACCTTAGTCCTGGCCCACTTATGTGGCGCCTCTGGAGTGGCGACCCTCGCCGCCGACCCCGGACTGGGGACCCTTGCAACGGACCCCGAATAGGAGGGAAACTCTGGCAGCGCCGGACAGGCGGGAGGCTCTGGCAGCGCCGGACAGGCGGGAGGCTCTGGCAGCGCCGGACAGGCGGGAGGCTCTGGCTGCGCCGGACAGGCGGGAGGCTCTGGCAGCTCCGGACTGGAGAGAGAACCTGGAGGGAGGAGACGGAGAGACAGCCTGGTGTGTGGGGCTGCCACAGGACCCACCAGGCTGGGGAGACCTACAGGAGGCCTGGTACGTGGAGGAGGCACCGGATGGAACGGGCTGTGGGGGAGCACTGGAGCTCTGGTGCGCAGCCTTGGCACCACTCCTCCAGGCTGGATGACCACTTTAGCCCGGACCCTCCAGAGTGCAGGCACAGGTTGAACCGGGCTGTGGGGGAGCACTGGAGATCTGGTGCATACCACTCGCACCTCTCCCTTAAGCTCAATGCCCACATTCGCCCGGCACGGGCTCTGGACTGGGTACTGTCGCCGGAAGCTCTGGACTGGGTACTGTCGCCGGAAGCTCTGGACTGTAGAAGCGCACTGGAAGCCTGATGCGTGGTGCCGGAACTGGTGGTACCGGGCTGAGGACACGCACCTCAAGGCGAGTGCGGGGAGGAGGAACAGGACGTACTGGACTCTGGAGGCACACTGGATGTCTGGTGCGTGGTGCCGGAACTGGTGGTACCGGGCTGAGGACACGCACCTCAGGGCGAGTGCGGGGAGGAGGAACAGGACGTACTGGACTCTGGAGGCGAACTGGAGGCCTGGTGCGTGGTGCCGGGACTGGTGGTACCGGGCTGGGGACACGCACCTCAGGGCTAGTGCGGAGAGGAGGCACAGGATGTACTGGACTGTGGAGGCGCACTGGAGATCTGCAGCGTAGAGCTGGCACAATGCGTCCTGGCTGGATGCTCACTTGAGCCCGACAAGTGCGGGGCGCTAACACAGGACGCACTGGGCTATGCAGACGCACCTCAGACACAGTACGCAGAGCCGGCGCAGGATATCCTGGTCCAAGGAGGTATACTGGAGACCAGGAGCGCTGAGCCGGCACCATCCGTCCTGGCTGGAGGCCCATTCTAGCCCGGCAACTGCGAGGAGCTGGAATAGAGCACACCGGGCTAAGAATGCGAACTGGAGACACCGTGCGCATCACTGCATAACACGGTGCCTGACCAGTCACACACTCCCCACAGTAAGCACGAGGAGTTGGCTCAGGTCTCCAACCTGACTCAGCCAATCTCCTCGTGTGCCCCCCCCCAAAAAAATAATTATTGGGGCTGCCTCTCGGGCCTCCGTGCTAGCCGTGTCCCCTCATATCTTCGCCATTCCTCCTGCGCTGTTTCTACCTGCCTCCATGGCAGGGTCTTGTCCCCTGCAATTACCTCCTCCCAGGTCCAGGATGTCCTCCACTCATCTTTCTCCCGGGTCCATGATGTCCGCTCCTCATTCACACGCTGCTTGGTCCTTTTGTGGTGGGTTCTTCTGTCACGTTCGTCGTAAGGAGGAGACCAAGGCGCAGCGTGGTATGCGTACATTCTCTTTAATATAAGAATGAACACGGAACAAAACTAACAAAACAACAAAACTAACCATGAAGCTATAACAAATAGTGCTGAAACAGGCAACTACACATAGACAAGAACCCACAAAACCAAAAGGGAAAATGGCAACCTAAATAGGATCCCCAATCAGAGACAACGATAAACAGCTGCCTCTGATTGGGAACCAATTCAGGTCACCATAGACCTACAATACCTAGACTTACAAAAACCCCTAGATCTACAAAAACCCTAGACAAGACAAAACACGCATACCCACCCTTGTCACGCCCTGACCTGACCAAAATAATACAGAAAACATAGACAACTAAGGTCAGGGCGTGACACACTCTCTCTCTCTCTCTCTCTCTCTCTCTCTCTCTCTCTCTCTCTCTCTCTCTCTCTCTCTCTCTCTCTCTCTCTCTCGCTCTCTCTCTCTCGTTTGGATGTGCTCAGAACAGCGGCATTGCCCTGAGCTAAATAAATCCATGTCCATTTGCTCTTTAGAGCATGCCACTAATGGGGAGAAGGAGGGAAAGAAGGGTTGTGTTTAAAAATGGATGGATGTGAAGATGGTCAGATTTGAGCGAACAAGCAGGTTGGGCTAATTAATTAGTTTGGCTGGAAGAGAGGGGAAGATGGGAGCGAGGGAGGGTGGGCAGCAGGGCTGGCCGTGTGGTGGTCAGCTCTGTCTGTCAGACCTGGGGCGATGTTGATCTGTTCAGGGCAGTGGGGGAGATGGCTGCAGGCGCTAGGATCAGCCTTTAGATGTGCTGGGGTGTCAGGGTTAGTGTACACCCCCTGAATCCTCTGGTCAGGATTTTAGACAAACGCTGCCCTTTAGAGAGGGTCAGAGGATCATTTAGGGCAGAGAGAGGCAGGAGAGAGGCAGGAGAGAGGCAGGAGAGTCACAGACAGACCAGTAGTGAGTCAGGTTCTAGCTTCTATTGGAGAAAGGTTTGGCTTCTGTTAGCCGAGGTAACGGGCTTAGCTGTTAGAGGGTAGATCTTGTTTTCTACTTCGCCACAGTTCATTTTCAAATCTCCAACATCCTCTGCCTGTCTGTTTTTCCTCTACCTCTTCTTTTCTACTGTTCTTTGCTTTCATTCTTTTCTTTTAAGAGGAAACTGGAGCTGGGCGGTGATAGTGATAGATGGCTCAGCGCTCCAACACTTTATCCAATCCTGCGCAGATTTCATCCAATAAAGAATCACTTGTGCACTCTCAAACTAAATAGAAGTCAGGCAGCGGAGAGAAAGGGGCTGCCGTGTGTTTCTGAGCTGCCAAAATCACATTTTCTTAAAGCTGCCTCGGCGGTGGCTGGAGGAAGTGGCAGCAACAGCCATGACTGGCCGGGGCCACAGCCGTCTGCACACACAATTTAATCCATCACAGAGCGCCTGACACCATATCAATCAACCTTTCATCAGCATGCCTCGCCAAAAAAACAATATTTCCATTCAATGGCCTCCGACTGGACCAGGTCTGCAACCCAGCAACCAATGGGAGGGACCAGAGGACCCTAGCTGGGTCAGTACCGTCCTACTCACACTGACACACACACACACACACACACACACACACACACACACACACACACACACACACACACACACACACACATACACGCACACGCACGCGCACGCACACGCGCACACACACACACACACACACACACACACACACACACACACACACACACACACACACACACACACACACACACACACACACACACACACACACACACACACACACACACACACACGCACACATGAAGGGAATAACAAGCCCCCTGTCTTACTGATACCACCACCTATGACAACCACAACAGAAAAACAACTCAGTCCTCTGTCCTTCATTATCGTTATACCGTATGACACCCCCCCCTCTCCTCACATTCAACCCCTGATCAACCCCCCCCTCAAGCCCCCACCCTCCCATCCCTGGCCTTTGTTCCGGGAACATGGCCCCTCTGTATCCCACAGGCTGTGGCTCCAGTGGCCTATGATTTATAATTCATAGGGGCGGCTTTTACATGGGACCTTAGTCTACCTGATACCCTGCCAGTGGCCCTGTCTGCTCCTGTCCCGGGACGGTGGGAGGGGGCCTCTTCATTACGCCTGCTTGGCACAGCTGCACTCCAATGACACCTGGCACTTTGAAGCACTGCTGCGCTATACAACAGCACTGTATGTAGATTGGCCCTAATGATCCTTTCCCACTCAAATGATATTGAATCATATTCCTGAAATGGAGGCTTGTTTTACTCCATACCCCTATCCCCCGTCACTGCTCTTTCGATCTAGATCTCTCCGGCTCTCACTGTCTTCTACCCTCTCTCACACAGGTAAATACCACATGCATACTCCTATTGAAAGACTCGCATACACCATTTTTTATCCAAACACCTACACACACATTTCTCTTTCTACTTGTTCTACCTTTCACCCTGAAAACGTGAAATACTGTATCTCCAGTTAAGCCTTTTCCATAAACATGGTTGAAGGTGCACTTTCTTCCTTCAGGACCTGTCCAGCTCAGGTCTCAGGATATCTACTGACCTCTGTAGTGTGCCCTCTGCACTATCCTCCCTAGTACACCACTGAGGTCAACAACCCAGACAATCTGTTCTGCCCTGTGCTGCCCTGTTCTGCCCTGTGCTGCCCTGTTCTGCTCTGTGCTGCCCTGTGCTGCTCTGTGCTGCTCTGTTCTGCCCTGTGCTGCTCTGTTCTGCTCTGTGCTGCTCTGTGCTGCTCTGTGCTGCTCTGTTCTGCTCTGTTCTGCTCTGTTCTGCTCTGTGCTGCTCTGTTCTGCTCTGTGCTGCTCTGTTCTGCTCTGTGCTGCTCTGTTCTGCTCTGTGCTGCCCTGTTCTGCTCTGTGCTGCTCTGTGCTGCTCTGTGCTGCTCTGTGCTGCTCTGTTCTGCCCTGTGCTGCCCTGTTCTGCTCTGTGCTGCTCTGTGCTGCTCTGTTCTGCTCTGTGCTGCTCTGTTCTGCCCTGTGCTGCCCGGTGCTGCCCTGTTCTGCTCTGTTCTGCTCTGTGCTGCTCTGTGCTGCTCTGTTCTGCTCTGTGCTGCCCTGTTCTGCTCTGTGCTGCTCTGTTCTGCTCTGTGCTGCTCTGTGCTGCTCTGTTCTGCTCTGTGCTGCCCTGTTCTGCTCTGTGCTGCTCTGTTCTGCTGCTCTGTGCTCAGGGCCCTGGGCTCTGCTCACCCTCCATGCTCCACTGGCTTCATGAACCGTGGTGATGCTCCAGCAGGCCAAACACTGTACTTGTTGTCGATACCCCCCCACCCACGAGTGTATCGGGCGCAGGGGTGAGCTTGTCCGATTGCCAGCGGCAGGTTAAACGATAAAGAGAGGGCAGCTCAGCTTGGATCACAGGCATGTATTATTGTTGTTGTTGCTAAGTGCTCCCCACTAATTATTCCTCCCTGATTTACAAATGGAGCTGCTTCTCATTTCCATATCAATGGGGGGAGAACGGGAGGGGAGCACGTCAAGGAGGAGGGGTTAAGCGTGTGGCTAAGCTCAGAGAGCACACAGAGAGCCCCTCATCCCAACAACACAGGAACACAGACGTACACCCAACAATCACACCCCCTGCTGTGCAGGACTAATAAAGAGGACGACGAAACAGAATGGTGAATGGGGTGTTGTGTGTGGATGTGCGTGTTTTGGGGGTTGGAGGGGGGTGGATTGGCATGGAGAGGGGATTTCTGTCAAATCAGTGGGCTGGTGTTGGATTAGTTAAGTTGTAGCACAGGCCGGCGCTCCATGGAGATCATTTAGGCAATTACCAAGAACAAAGACAGCTGCAATGTTCAACAGCTCACTTCAAAGGCCCTACACCAGACCAGACGAACGGTTACAGCACGCTGGTCAATTTCCATACAAACCGCCTCCCCACAACCCACTACTGTATAACCCTCAACCTACTCCTCCTCGACTCATGCCTTCAGGCATTCTGGCTGTGCTAATGAACAGTAACACCCCCCCCCTCTCCAAACACATTTCTAGCCATGATGAGTTCAAGATGTTGATACTGGCCTTGTGAAGCACAAAGAGTCTGAGGCTGGGGAGGAGACAGTACAGTGAAGGACAATAAAACACTAACATTGGCTCTTGCCTTTTGTCTGGTGTTTTGCCTCGTGAACAGCCTCGGAAAAAAAACTTTAACGAAAAAATAATGTCTTTGTGTAGTGGAAATTTGATTATTTTTCATCCGTACAAAAGAGAGGCTGGATAAAAACCGTGAAATACATATATTGTAACACAAGTTGCTAGTCTCTAGTAACAGCTTTATTCATTTAACATTTACATTTACATTTACATTTAAGTCATTTAGCAGACGCTCTTATCCAGAGCGACTTACAAATTGGAAAGTTCATACATATTCATACATATTCATACATATTCATTCATTTAACAGGGAGATGTGTTGTTTAATCTTAAAGACTGTATCTAAGCAGAGATAGTAACAGAGTCACTCGTGAACAACAAGCGTTGAAATCATAATTTGGACCTCCAACAAAAATATTATAGTTAAATAGTTCAGCTAGGGGTGAGGATTATTTATCTTAGCTCTGAAGACTGTTAATTGCACTCTTCACTCTTATTGACAGTAAGTAATGAGGAGAGGCCTGGTTCAGAGAAAACAGGAAAACATTTTAGGCCTAATTGACATTCCACTCTGACATGAATGCAGAAGTTTACCAGAGTAAAAAGTTGTATCACATTTTTACAAAGAGAAGGGGCTGGTTGACAAAGTCTCAACTGAATGGCCATCAGTGATTTCCCTCTAAGTTGTGTCTGTGTGATAGTTGGCAGCATTACCACTTGATACAGAACAAATCACCCTGTGGTGCTTTAGACTAATGTATATACATTCAACAGCTTTTGCTACATTCACCATAGCCACAAACAGTGACACTTTGAGTATCTGACTGTAGTGAGAACGTGTGCTGGAAAGCACAACAATGGAAGTGTACCATTAGAACTGCTCTGTTTGTGACAGGTGACAGACTACAGACCTACTCTCAGACGAGCCATTATGAATGGTGGGCTCAGGGCTGAATCAGACACTTGATTCAATCACCTCATCCAGCCCATGAATACACTCCAGTCTATTCAGATAATTAGTTCCTATTCAGATGGAAGTGGTGAGTGGCGAGTAGCCCTCCAGGGCCTGACTCGGCTCTATGTAGTCCTTACAGCGTTTTGTACATGGTTATGTTATTTCTCACTTCCACTGTCTTTGCGACTTCATGTTTAAAAAATCTTTGTGTGAGTGATAAAATATTCAAATCATGTGCGTTTGAATCTGAGCACATGAAAGGGAGAGCTGCCATGAGAGAGTGTCTTACTGTGTGCTGACAGTGCCAGTCAAACCCAATCTGTGTGTCTGGGGCTCAGCGGCTCTGTGTTAAAACAGGCTGGGAGAGGCTGCAGCACTGAGTATGACAGGACTTTATGGAGGACAGCTAGGCCAGACTGTTCAGTGTTCAGTCTGCTTCTCCATCCACATCACAACCACTTCAGACCAGAGCTTAGCAGAACGGGACCGGGATCAGTGTATCACACACGTGCACATAAACGCACGTGCATACACACACACACACACACAGACAAACTGGCATGCACGCACGCACGCACGCACGCACGCACGCACGCACGCACGCACGCACGCACGCACGCACGCACGCACGCACGCACGCAGGCAGGCAGGCAGGCACGCACGCACGCACGCACGCACGCACGCACACACACACACACACACACACACACACACACACACACACACACACACACACACACACACACACACACACACACACACACACACACACACACACACACACACACACACACACACACACACACACACACACACACACACACACACACACACACACACACACACACACACACAGAGAGCTCTGGTCCCCCCCCCAATCTCACATCAGACTGGGTCATGTTATTTTGTAAAGATCCAAGACAAACATACAAGCAACCAAATCCTCTACTCAGGATTGGGTTTCTAATCACGCACTATAAATTATTCAGCCCAGACAAAATCTGCCTCCCCAAATGTTTATCGATGCAGGACGGACAGTGTCAGACTGGTGACATGGATATTGATGCTGCCAACAGAGTTGGGAAGGAGACGAGGGGTGAGGCGGGGCGGGGCGGGGGAGTTGGCCCAGGTCAGAGAACCAGGGATAGATACCCAGAACGTCAGACAAATGCAGCCAGGAACCTCAGCCACCATGGAAGTAATCGATTGACTTTGAGGATCCAGAGAACAAGAGACAAAGGAGCTGCACGGAAAAAAGAAAGAGGGAGAAATTAAATGAAGAAAAGGCTGATAAAACAATGACATGAAGAGGAGACAGATAAAGTGGTATGGGGGGAGGAATAAGATGAAAGAGAGAGAAATAAAAGAAGGGATGTCATTAGAAGTCCTCCTTTCATTCCCACACAAAAGCAGTTAATGTGAGGCTGAACATACAGATATATTACACCAGCATATTCTCATTATTATTAATACTAATATAGTGAGATCACATTGTGACGAACAGCCGCAGCGCTGCTACCGCTGCTAATGCTAATAGTCACAGGACTCATAATGGTAATGTCATGAGCTTCTTTTTTCATCATGGCAGCGGTTCTATTGTCATCTTCTCATTCATCTGACAGAAGTCATATTCGCCCAAATCTAACACTGGACCATTTAACACTGATAATATGAAATAATGCATTCTTTACATTTATTAAATTCACATGTGGAAATGTAATATGCCATCACAATCTCATCGGATGCCCTCCTCCCTTTCCCTCCCCTGCTCCTTCCTGCCAAATCTGCACCATTAGATCAGTGGGTGTCAGGGAAATTGGCCTGTATGTATTTGTTAGAGATGCAAAACTGTTTAAATCTTTAATAAAACGACAAGGATGAAATATCAGACATCAGCTGCTGGGCGTGAGGGACAGGGCATTTGTATTGTGTCATCTCAAGGCCAGGGAGACTGTGTGTGTGTGTGTGTGTGTGTGTGTGTGTGTGTGTGTGTGTGTGTGTGTGTGTGTGTGTGTGTGTGTGTGTGTGTGTGTGTGTGTGTGTGTGTGTGTGTGTGTGTGTGTGTGTGTGTGTGTGTGTGTGTGTGTGTGTGTGTGTGTGTGTGTGTGTGTGTGTGTGTGTGTGTGTGTGTGTTTGTGTGAGTTGTTTTCCTATAAGGTTGCAAATTGTTTCATGATGATATTATTCTTATTTGAAATATTTCTCTCCTCCTGCTGCATCCACAGAGCCGTGGCACCGGGGGCCATTTTAATTCCCAACCCCCCTGGCAGCAATCCCTCAAACATTTCACAGACAAATGTCATTCCTTTTAACGTGTTATTAATGCCACTTGGATTTATTTCTTAATACGTTATGTTTCTATAGGAGCTGTTGCCAGACAATGGCAGATCACTTAGTGGGGAAAAAGAACACAGAGGGACCCGCTCACAAATGAGGATATTCTCTCTTTTCTTACAGTTATTATGAAAGCATCACTACTGTGTATCTATGTTCACGTGACTGGCTTAATATGGTGCTTGTCTCCTCTGTGGGGGAGTATTGGAACACTGAGAATAAAAATGACTGCAACCATTATATCTACTTATCATAATAGCTTGGTATATCTTGCATATCTCCTGGTAGAAATAGGTAATGTTCACATGATCCATGCGTTTAAAGCTAAGAGGGGTGGCTGGTCCTCTGTCATGTTTTCTCTAATCCGCTAAAGAGGAGATGGACGTCCCTTTGCTTTCCACTGGTTTTAGCAGCAATCAGCACAGTGCCTCATGACTGTACAGGTCAAGTGAGAGATGCTTCTACTAGAGGTGCTCCTACTGATGTCTCTGGCCCTGCTGGTGACAAGTACGACAGACACACATGCACACACCTATGCACACTCACACACACACACACACTCACACACACACACACTTGTTCTTCTATCGTTGTGGGGACCTGACATTTATTGCCATTCAAAATCCTATTTACCCCTAACCCTAATTGTAACCCTAACCCTAAACCTAACCCCTAACCCTAATTGTAACCCTAACCCTAATTGTAACCCTAACCCTAACCCTAACCCTAACCCTAACCCTAACCCTAACCCTAACCCTAACCCTAACCCTAACCCTAACCCTAACCCTAACCCTAACCCTAACCCTAACCCTAACCCTAACCCTAACCCTAACCCTAACCCTAACCCTAAGCCTAACCCTAACCCTAATAACCCTAACCCTAAACCTAACCCCTAACCCTAATTGTAACCCTAACCCTAATTGTAACCCTAACCCTAATTGTAACCCTAACCCTAATTGTAACCCTAACCCTAAGCCTAACCCCTAACCCTAATTGTAACCCTAACCCTAAACCTAACCCCTAACCCTAATTGTAACCCTAACCCTAATTGTAACCCTAACCCTAATTGTAACCCTAACCCTAATTGTAACCCTAACCCTAACCCTAATTGTAACCCTAAACCTAACCCTAATTGTAACCCTAACCCTAAACCTAACCCCTAAGCTTAAAATAGCCTTTGTCCTCATGGAGATGTGGGAAATGTCCCCACAAGGGAGCACTTTCATTGTTTTATTATCCCTGTGGGGACATTTGGGGATTTCAGGTCCCCTCGAGGATAGTAGAATAAGACCACACACACACAGACACGCACGTGCACACACACACACACACACACACACACACACACACACACACACACACACACACACACACACACACACACACACACACACACACACACACACACACACACACACACACACACACACACACACACACACACACACACACACACACACACATACACACACATACACACACATACATACTTGACTATATTAGCAGTGTGCCAGCAGGTGCACCTCTCTTTATTCTCAGTGTGTGAGATGAGTAGGGGGACCCCTCTTTGAGCAGTGACTCAGCGGTATGTCTGTCCCAGTTGAGTGTAGAGTGTTGAGTGTGCGAGCGGTAGAGGGAATATGCCTGTAGTACAAACTAGGCTACAGTAGGACCTATCCACACAGACTGGGAACACTAGAGGTTTGTTCAGAATTCCCCTCGCTGCCTTTGATTTTGGGAGCAAAGGAGCAATGCTGCCGAGTCCTAGACCTGCTAAAAAAAGACGCAAGACTGCTGCCAACAAACGCTGGCTTTGAATGAACGGCTCGTGTTTAATATGGCAGAGGAGGTGGTGGTGTAGCAACCAATCAGGAGGCATATAGAAATATGCACAGGACGTGTATACACTCCCCAAAAACAGCAGATATAAAAAGGAACACAATCTCAGTAACCGTGCTGTAAAACAATGTGTTATTCTTGTGTACTATGTGTGTGTGTGTGTGTGTGTGTGTGCGTGCGTGCGTGTGTGTGTGTGTGTGTGCGTGCGTGCGTGCGTGTGTGTGTGTGTGTTTTCTCTGCACAGTTTCAATCACACTAAAGTAATGTTATTCATTCGATACCCTTGATGGGAGAGCAGCAGAGGGGATCTATTCCAACAAACTCAGTAGAAGCTCTGCGTCTACAGCCTGTTTTCCCTGGATTCACTTCAACTGGATTCTCCATCTTACAGTAACAGAGTGGACATTAGCGAGGCACAGCACTAATATTCATCTGTTTGAACATGCACAATACTACAGCAACCTGATACACACATTGTGCTGTTTGTTGCATGCTGCCTCACTCTCTCTGTGTGTGTGTTGTATTTGTCACATGCACAGGTACACTGAAATGCGTATTGCAAGCCCTACCCAACAGTGCAGTATTCAATATCAAAATAGGAGAACTAAGAAAAAAACTAAGAAAAAAATACACCAGAAATAAGAAAAGAAGCTGAATACAGGGCCAATACCAGTACCCCATGTACAATGTGCAGGGATACTGTAGTATTTGCCCTGAGTATGTGTGTGTTCCTCTAAATGTCACTCTCCTCAAACCTCCCTCTCTGCATAGCACCATTTGATTACAGCAGATCTGTCTGTTAGATAAGAGGCCAGACACACATCTCTCCATAGCCTGTAGAATGTCTTATGAGACCATGATATCACCAGCTGCATAATGTGTCAATACTTCAATCCCCACAGATCCCTATCTAGCTCAGCAGAACTCAGTCTAACAGTCATGTGCTAGTTACCAGACTCTAATATGCTGTCTTCCTGTCTTATTACCAATCTTGACCATATCATAAAGGTATGGGGAGAAGAGACTATGGTGGTAAGGGAATCAGATGATACAGTCAGAGTGAGCCCTGACAGATCTGTCACCACTCTCTCTCTCTCTCTCTCTCTCTCTCTCTCTCTCTCTCTCTCTCTCTCTCTCTCTCTCTCTCTCTCTCGCTCTCTCTCTCTCTCTCTCTCTCTCTCTCTCTCTCTTTGCCTTCTCTCTTCACAGCATTCGACGGCACATACCAATCATTCCATCCATCTGCCTGCGTAGCGCAACAGAGACGAGCTCAGCTCCATCCATCCCCACAGGAGCACTCCTACCTCGTCACCTTAATATTGCATGAATAACATGCCCTGGGTTTCCTGTACAGAGTTAACCACACGTACACCGCTAATAGAGACAGATGTTCCCCCTCTGCCCAGGAAGAGAGAAAGAGAGAGCAGACACATTGAGCTCCCTCATACCGCCGGCCCGCCCAGTCTCACTTACCAACACGTCTTGTCAGTCAAGTGCACCACCACCAAAACACCACAGTCCATAGGAGGGGAGTCAGCTGAGCAGGCCTGTCAGTGTTACTACTACTACTACTGGCTGATGGCACCCCACCCGGACCAAGGGACTGTACAGCACACATGGATGTGCTCAGGAATGTTGAGCCCGGTTTACAGGAGGTTTGAGGGTTCTTATTGGTCTGGGGTTCAAGCAATTAAACAACTTCGAGGGATATCATATTCTAACATGAGAAAGACATCTCTAGTACCTTATTGGCACTTCAAATTCTTATCAATGATACTTTCCAAGCCAAACCTTCATACCATAACAGCTAACCGCTACACACAGCCTACATCGTTGTCAACATATTAGCTAACATCATAGTCAACATAGTTACTAGAACAAACGTATTAGTAAACCCACTACAATCACGCAGTACAGTGTACAGCAAGCAGTTTAGCATTTACACCGGCGGGTCCCGGTGGCAATAAGTGAATAAAAACGAAAGCTTACATTGACTTAGAAGAGTTCCAGTATTGGATAGCCTTAGCCAGCTAGCTAACACAAATAGCATTCCTCTCTGTTTGAGCCGGGTGTTTGAATACGCTAAATTAGAGAGCTGCATGAGCTAGCTGAGTAAGCGAAAGTGAAAAAAAATACAACTAAATATAGCTCTCTTTCTCTCCCTCTCTGCTGCTTCTCCTTCATTTTTTAATAAATTAATTTGTTCAAAACTGTTCAACTATTGTCTTTCTCTCTCTTTGTCTTTCTCTCTCCACATGTTATACACTGCAGTGCTAGCTAGCTGTAGCATATGCTTTCAGTACTAGATTAATTCTCTGATCCTTCGATTGGATGAACAACATGTCAGATCATGCTGCAAGAGCTCTGATAGGTTGGAGGACACCCTAATTATCAATAATTACTGTGTAAGTTTATGGAAGGGGGTGAGAACCGTGAGCCTCCTAGGTTTTGTATTGAAGTCAATGTACCTAAGCGAGTGCTATTGAGGCTATAGTAGACCTTCATTGCAAAACAATGTGTTTTAATCAGTTATTTGGTTACGTGAATACATTTAGTAGTGTTTTATCTAAAAAGGATAACTTTTTTTAAAGTTTCACTATCAAAATGTTGCTGAAAATTCACTGAGTAGGATGGTCCTCCCCTTCCTCATCTGAGGAGCCTCCACTGGCATTGAGAAGATATAATATTGTAGTATTCCCTGGCATAGTCAATATCCAAGATATCCATAAATTACTCAAGATCAAAAAGGATGCCACTACCACTACTACTTAACCAATAATGCAGTTTTAAGAAAAAAATAATAAATAAAATAAAAGTAACAAATAATTAAAGAGTAGCAGTAAAATAACAATAGCGGGGCTATATACAGGGGGTACAGGTACAGAGTCAATGTGCGGGGGCATCGGTGTCGAGGTAATTGAGGTAATATGTACATCAAATCAAATCAAATCAAATGTATTTATATAGCCCTTCTTACATCAGCTGATATCTCAAAGTGCTGTACAGAAACCCAGCCTAAAACCCCAAACAGCAAGCAATGCAGGTGTAGAAGCACGGTGGCTAGGAAAAACTCCCTAGAAAGGCCAAAACCTAGGAAGAAACCTAGAGAGGAACCAGGCTATGAGGGGTGGCCAGTCCTCTTCTGGCTGTGCCGGGTGGAGATTATAACAGAACATGGCCAAGATGTTCAAATGTTCATAAATGACTAGCATGGTCAAATAATAATAATCACAATAGTTGTCGAGGGTGCAGCAAGTCAGCACCTCAGGAGTAAATGTCAGTTGGCTTTTCATAGCCGATCATTAAGAGTATCTCTACCGCTCCTGCGGTCTCTAGAGAGTTGAAAACATCAGGTCTGGGACAGGTAGCACGTCCGGTGAACAGGTCAGGGTTCCATAGCCGCAGGCAGAACAGTTGAAACTGGAGCAGCAGCACGGCCAGGTGGACTGGGGACAGCAAGGAGTCATCATGCCAGGTAGTCCTGAGGCATGGTCCTAGGGCTCAGGTCCTCCGAGAGAGAGAAAGAAAGTGAGAAAGAGAGAATTGGAGAGAGCATACTTAAATTCACACAGGGACACCGGATAAGACAGGAGAAGTACTCCAGATATAACAAACTGACCCTAGCCCCCCAACACATAAACTACTGCAGCATAAATACTGGAGGCTGAGACAGGAGGGGTCAGGAGACACTGTGGCCCCATCCGATGATACCCCCGGACAGGGCCAAACAGGAAGGATATAACCCCACCCACTTTGCCAAAGCACAGCCCCCACACCACTAGAGGGATATCTTCAACCACCAACTTACCATCCTGAGACAAGGCCGAGTATAGCCCACAAAGATCTCCGCCACGGCACAACCCAAGGGGGGGGCGCCAACCCAGACAGGAAGATCACGTCAGTGACTCAACCCACTCAAGTGAGGCACCCCTCCTAGGGACGGCATGAAAGAGCACCAGTAAGCCAGTGACTCAGCCCCTGTAATAGGGTTAGAGGCAGAGAATCCCAGTGGAGAGAGGTAGGTAGAGTTAATAAAGTGACTATACATAGATAACAAGAGACAGTAGCAGCAGCTAGAAGGGGGGGGGGGGGGGGGAAATGAAAAAAGTCTGGGTAGCCATTTGATTAGATGTTCAGGAGTCTTATGGCTTTGGGAAAGAAGCTGTTTAGAAGCCTCTTGGAGCTAGACTTGGCACTCCGGGTACCACTTGCCATGCGGTAGCAGAGAGAACAGTCTATGACTAGGGTGGCTGGAGTCTTTGACAATTTTTAGTGCGTTCCTCTGACACCGCCTGGTATAGAGGTCCTGGATGGCAGGAAGCTTGGCCCTGGTGATGTACTGGGCCGTACGCACCACCCTCTGTAGTGCCTTGCGGTCAGAGGCCGAGTAGTTGCAATACCAGGCAGTGATGCAACCCGTCAGGATGCTCTCGATGGTGCATGCAGCTGTAGAACCTTTTTGTAAGGGGTGCGTTACTGGTGGCAGGGAAATCAGACGCAGGAGAGCAGAACTAGGTAATAGCAGGAGCAGTTTAATTCTAAAACCAACCGCATCAAGAATATATCAACATGGCTACAAAACCCGACGCGCACCAGTCAACATGTGCACAAGCACTTACAACAAACAATACCACACAAAGACATGGGGGGGACAGAGGGTTAAATACACAACACGTAATGAGGGAATGAAAACCAGGTGTGTGGGAAACAAGACAAAACAAATGGAAAATGAAAAATTGATCGGCGATGGCTAGAAGACCAGTGACGTCGACCGCCGAACACCGCCCGAACAAAGAGAGGAACCGACTTCGGAAGAAGTCGTGACACTTTTGAGGATCTGAGGACCCATGCCAAATCTTTTCAGTCTCCTGAAAGAGCAATTTCTACATTATGAAGTTTAATCCCTGTGCATCAATAATTGTGGTGGCAGTGGACAGCTTTCTTCCTCCATTACTGCTAATTTTAACTGCAGCATTAAAAATCATTTTAATACTCATCAGATAGGTAGAGGCCCAGGGTGATGGAGATGGGAGGGGAGGGGGAGGAGGAGATGAGTGTGAGAACTATCTGAGTGTGAGAACTATCTGATTCCTGTTCCTCTGTATTGTTTGATACGGATACGACTGGGAGCTATTGTGTTTGATCAGCACACACACACACACACACACTGCATGATTGACCGTCCATACATACACTTCCTGAGGTCTGCAATCACTAAAGGGTAGGGTCTGAGAGACATTTATGAGTGTATGTGTGTGTCTGTGTGAGTGTGAGTGTGTGCTTGTTTGTTTTGGGTGACCTGTAAAGTATTGTATGTGTGTGGCGTCTGCTTGGATGAATGTATGTACACATGTGGTGCCGCTCTGGCTGGTAATTTGTCAACACACTCTCACACACACATTTATTTGCACATACAACACACAATCCCACAAGGACAGTCTAATTCTGAGAGGGCTTGTGTAGAGGCACAATGTCAATAAGACTAAAACTTTCAACCAACACATAAGGGACAGGGGGAATAAGGCTTGGTCCTTCCCCAGCCCAGCTACACTGGAGCCAGCATGACCCCGCTCCTCTCCTGCTCTGCCTCCACATACATCTCATCTCCCCCAGCCTATCCAGCCCTCCAAGAGATGCTCCTGGGAAGATCGGATTATTTTAAACATGAGGCAGGGCGTGATGGAGAGGTGGAGATAAAAATGGGGCAGAGAGATTGGATGAGAGGAATAGAAAAAATATGCAGATCAGCAGTGGAGGACAAATCCCCCGTGTCCATCTAAACTTGCCAGACAGGTCCAGTACCCAAACAAAATGGCTTCCCCCGTCTCATTTACAATAAACAGACTGAGCACAGAAATTACAAATTGAAGGCTACTTTTCATTAGATCTCATAATCACTGGAATTGCAATCTGACGTTTCATAACTGGTGTAAATTTGCTTAATATAATAATTAATCCTAAATACATTTTGGACATTGAAAAACACTGTGTTAGATTAGACCTGTGGGATGTGAGGCAGCCAAACTAACAGAGGAGCTGTCTGAAGAAAAAAGTGAACTTTCTCTTATTTTTATTTTGTTTGCCTGAGGAAGGGGAGAGTGAACGAGAGGAAAACACAGGGAACGGCTGAGCATCCCTCATCCCGCTTATTACAGTGCGGCTCTTTGTCCTCAAGCCTTTCTGTGTCTCACTATTTCAACTACACCTGTCATTTGCGGTCCAGTCATTTTACCTCCCTGCTCGGCTTTCTTTCCCCGCTTATAGAGACTGTTAACTGGGCCTGTCTTTTATGCTGGCTAGGGCCGGGGCTGGAACTAGGGCGGGGGCTGGGTGGGAGAGAGTGGGGTACAAGGGGTTATACAGTTGTGACGGTGGTTTGGGAGGGGAGGGGAAGAGAGGAGTGGGAGGCACAATGAGCCAGTGGCACAGGGCTATTGGGTGTCTTTCCCTGTAATCCGGGCGTCCATCTTAATGACCTCGGTGATGGAGGAGGAAAAATAAGGAAGGGAGGTTTTTAAAAGGCATAGTGAGCGAACAATATGGTGGCTTCGCTCCTTCTCTTCTTCTCTGGATCTCTTGTCTCTGTTTCACTCTCTCTTTCTATTCCTCTTCCAGTCCCTCTGTCTCTCTGTTCCTGAAGGGAGGTATACCACTACAGTTACAGTACAGTAGTAGGGAAGGGCTGACTGATGTCTGAGGGGTCCTGCTTCTGATCCACTATATTACTGATCTCTTTCCTATTTTGTCAGGAACCAAACCTGAGGAGTAAAACAAATGACCAATCCAGCAGTTTTCCATTTGGACTGGATGATGTTCCCCCCATGGGGTTCAGGGTTTTAAATGTCGATGTTGAGGAGTCAGCACATTTCTGAGTGTTCTTGGAGTTTTTAATTGTATGTACTTTAAGGTTCCCCACAGAGAAGCCTAATTAATCAACAGAGAATTAGTAGGCACAAAGAGAAATATGAGCATTAGCAAAATACTGCAGTCAAACGCATAGGCAAATAAAATGCAAGCACGAACACACACTTTAAGAAAACTAACACTGAACACACACACACACACACACACACACACACACACACACACACACACACACACACACACACACACACACACACACACACACACACACACACACACACACACACACACACACACACACACACATACACACACACACACACACACACAGAGATACATGGAACATACAAAATATCTGCTGTATTATAACACCTTACTGACCCCAGCATACAGAACACCACACTTACTGACACCCCCCCCCCCCCCCCCCCCCCCCCACACACACACACACACAGAGAGAGAGAGAGACTGGGTTGAGCCTCCCCTGTTGCAGAGGAGGTAGGTGGATAAACAGAGAGCAGAAGTCTCCTGCCTGCTGAATGGCTCACCACACAGCGCTGGTGCTGCTTTATTAATTCATTAAGTGTAAATCCTGTCAGTGCTCTCCCACCCCCAGCCTGGCCTGGCCATGCTGCTCCACACTCAGCAGGTTAAATCATCATTTAATTACCAGGCCTTCACTGCATAAGCTGCTTGGGAGCACACGCCCCCCCCAGAATAATTTGAGAAGATGGCGTCTCCTCGTCATCTCTGAGGCCCTGATCCGCCAGGCCTGGGCCCCTGGAGGCCCTCCTCAATATCCCACCTAATTATCTCCCTCAGATCAGACACACATTACACTGAAATATCAGTAATTAAGTTGGACGGGAAAAAATATAATTGTTTGAGACTTTTCTCCTGAAGAGGAGCTGTAGATTCAGTAGGAGCTGTGGGTGGGCTGTGACGAGGTCCCTCTTCATAGTGTCTGTCTGAATGTCTGTATCTCAGTACTGTCTGTAGTGCCAACTATGCAGGAGTGACTCAATTTAATTTATTTGGGACCTTTCAGCATACTACACATCTACTGATACAACAGTTGATCTGAGGGCAAAATATTAATCTCAAGAGGTGATTCCGCTTGGCTCCCTTCCGAGAGCAGCAGGTAACCCCAGTGATAATGGCATTCAGGCCACCTTCCTTTATACCCAGCGTAATTGTACAAGTCGTGGTGAAGCTAAACAGCCAGCAAGGGAGGCAATGTTCAATATTCATACTGCATAAAACAACCAAATGTTGTGTGCAAGGGTTCACAAGGTGGGGATGTGTTTGGAGGCGAAAGCTAATCAACTATTCTTTTTAAGTATTACTTATTAGGATCGAGTTTGGAATTATTTGAAATTTGTTTCCTCAACTCATTACCCGGATGGCCTTGTTATTTTATAAGTGTGCATCCAGCCATTAACCTTCTGCTCTTCCTAGGTCACAAAGACGGTTTGGACAAGAGGCTCATCCACTTAATTTCAAGGTCCACTTTGAACAATTCTCTTCTCCTCGGCCCCACTCAGAAATGACATTAAAACATGCAATAATGAAGCAAGAAATAACGCAGTTGAGCATGAAAAATAACAAGCTAACTCCATAAAAATATACTTTTGAAATGTCTAGTGTGTGTGTCTGCACATGTGTACGTTCATGTGATAATAGCTTCAGCATGTGCAAGCCTATAATATTGTTGTCAGTGAGCGTGGACATTTTGCATAGCTGAGAACATGATATTTGAAATTTCCCAAAGCACACCATGCAAACAGGACTATAGACATAACTGTGTTCATAACGCATCACTGTCCATACAGCAGTCCTCATTCCTCCTCTGCATGGCCACTAGAGAGTGTGGCCAATCAGAATGATGATCTCTGGTACAGCTGACACAGCCATCAGCCTTGGCTCAGGGTCCGGCCCAGTAAACACACTCCAGGATCCTGAGCCCAGCTAGCCTCAGTGTGTGAGGACAGGCCTGGACTAGCTGGGCCTCACACTGTCATGCTGATCATCAAAGACAACCCCAACCCTCCTTTACCTTCGATGAGAAGCTGTAACTGCAGTTGTTGTGACATGTTGAAAGTCTTCTTCATCTAGCAGCCAGAAATGAGGAGCTGACAGCATTAATGTCAAGTAAATCTCTTGTAGATTCAGTAAAGTACAGCTGTGTCAGCTTTGACATTCATTGAAAAGGACAATGTCAATTAGGTTTATTTCATTGCAAACAGAGAGGGGAAATATCTTTCTACGTGAACTTCCTTTGTCTGCATTTATTAGAATGTAAATCCACCACAGCCCCTACTGTTTTATTATCTCTTGTCAAATGATCTCTCACCAAAGATGCATCATTTATGAAGGGATTTATTTTCAAAGAAAAATAACATCAAGTCATATGGCACATTGATGTAAAAATAGTAGAGAACTGTTCCTCTTCTGAATAACGGTGTAATTTTCCTTGTGCTAATTTGACACCACAAAATGACACACCTCATCCCCCCAAAAAAGGCATTATACTGAGGCCCTAGGGAAATGTAATCAAGGATCTAATTCAGTGTATAATGCCAATGAGAAGTAGAAAAGTACTAATTTGCCATTCATGCTGTCTTCCTATCATAACCGTAGCTTAGTTTAACTCAGCCGTGTCAGAGTTGGTGTGTTCTGTTAAAAACCTTTCACCACATGAAAGGGCCCTTTAAACACTTGGATTTTTCCCTTTTGAGACAAAGATAAGTAAATACAGGAGAGATGATGAATAGAGGGGAAAATAAGCGTTGCTGCTCTGCACTGTTCAATCTTGGGGACAATTGCAGCATTTTGGGAAAAATTGCTAGAAGGCTCTTTCACCCCCCCACCCCCCGTCCCTCGCCTCACCCCTACCCCTCCCTATCCCCTAATCCCCAAGGAGACAGGGCCCTCACTGTCCACGCGGACCCCCCACCCAGAGGGACCCTACCAAGGCAAATTAGACCGGGGGGGGCCTTTTGTTTCGCAGCATTCTGCGAACAGGAAAAAAATCCAAATTATTTCTGGAGCTGGAGCAATTTGACATGCTGTGATAACTGCTCTACCAGAAACTTCTTTGACAGCACTGAAAGAGAAGATTTTCTACCCTGAAAAGCCAGGCTTCCATTAAAAAAAACTCCATGCTTACAAAAGAGCCACAAACTCATTAAGCTGGTTAATTACACCCTTTTCTTTAATTTCTCCCTCTATCTCTCATCTCTCTTTTCTTTCTCCCTCTATCTCTCATCTCTGTCAAAACATGGGTGAAAAGACTGGCCCCCATTCAAGTAGTTAGGGCTCTAACTCTCTTTCTGTTTTCATTCCCTTTTTCACATTCCCCCTCTCCTGCTACGATATCTCATCTGCCTTTTACTTTCTCCCTTCAAGCTGTGTCTTTCACTTCTACCTTTTCTTTTCTGCCCTGTAGTCTGTTGAGTTGTGTTGGGTTGTCCTCCTGGTGCTATCTGTTTCCCACTGCAGAGAGATAGATGGCCCAGTTGTGTTCTCTGGTAACAGGAGTTGTTTGACCACAGTTCACTAGCTACATATCTCCCAGTCTCCCTGGCTCCTGACAGTCACTTTTGGACCGGGTCCCGGTCACTGTTTGAACGTGCAATCTAAAAGCAAACAGCGAGCACACAATCAGATGCTCTGACAGAAAGAAAATGTCCTGTTGCTCTCTCGGAATGGTTTGACAGATGGAGAAACGCATTTTATATGCAAATCAGAACCACTCAAGTCTGTGTGTGTGGTTGTGATCTGGGCAGGGTTGATATTTCAAGCTCATAATTAATACAGCAAATTATATTTTATGTGGCTGAGCCATCAGCTTGACAGTATTTTGTGAAAACAGTTTATCTGCTCTTGTCAAGTACACTTGTTAATGTGATTCATTGACGGGACAGAAGACTTTAATGACATTTTTATTATCTGGATTAGTATTATTTTAGCTTCAAGATTTGACCTTTTTTGCTGTCTTTGTTTCTTATAATCTACTTGATTGTACATAGAACACATTTCAACGGAAATATATTGTCTGCCTATGTAAATGTGGCACTAATATTCACTCTCTTTGCCTTTGATGAAGTTACATCAGGTAAAGATGTATTGAGCTCTCAGCAATTGCAGAGATAATTTACTCAAAACAATTTGCTCTCAAGTATTCGAAATCTCCTTAATAAATTGAAAAGCCAATGAAATACACGAGAAGCCCTTGAGCAGAGGCTACTATATAACCTCACAACGTTCATTATGGACCATATCATACTTATTTCCTAACTGGAATGCTACTAAGCTGTAGTATCCTTTCCATCTAAACAAGCAATCTCCACTCAACTAATCTAAAGCGAGCCACTGTGATGGATTTTAATAAAAGGAAGCCCAGAAGGATATCCAGACCTGTCTGGACTGTTGCTCTTTAAGCAGCGGATAAAGTGGACATGCTAATTTTGTTTCCTCTTGTTCCGTGTTGAAGGAAATGCCCACTTTCTACTGGGCTGTCATTCCCCTCAAGATTAATGCTATCCTTATGGCCAAACATCTCCATTCTTTAAACACAGCATCTTTTGTCATCTTGTCATGACTTTGGCACCAAACAGGAAATTGGACTTTTACAGATCCAATTACTGTGTCTTTGCCTCACCTCGTACCTTCCTCTCCCATGCAGGAGGCATGCAAACAGAGCTGTCCATCTAGCCTCAGTCATCTCACTCACCCTCCGCAACTCTGATGGAGGGGAGACCAATGACTATTGACACTTTGAAGGGAATCGTTCCTCTGATAAAAAGTACATTCGAAAATATATTCCCTTTCAATAACCTAAAGGCATCGATTGCATTTTTAAAAGACACCATTTCTAAATCAATCCGATTCACTCGATACAGACACGAACGCTAAACAACAGGTGTGTTCCACCACCCATTGAAAACAATGTATTTGACATTCTTTACCCGTCTGCCAATACCAATGATGTAAGGATATCTATAACGACACCTCTATTTGTATTGGTACCATTTGAGCGGAGGAATCCATTCCCTTCTCCCTCGCTCTCTCTCTCTCTCTCTCTCTCTCTCTCTCTCTCTCTCTCTCTCTCTCTCTCTCTCTCTCTCTCTCTCTCTCTCTCTCTCTCCAACGTCTCCACAGCTCATGTTCAGCCGGGCGCGTACAGGATATTAGCTCTTCTCCCAGCAAATGTGCTTTTCACATCTATTTCTTTCTTCGTCTTCCCAGTTCTTGGAAGGCTTGTTATTGAGCTTAGTGTCCACAAACGCCATTGATCGGAGCCGCAACTGGGATCCATACTCGGCCGCTTTAACACCCTCTCAGCGCTTTAGTAATACTAATCCCGTTCCACCGGCGTCCCCATTGATTTTATAGATTTCCCCCAAAGTTGTGATAATGACATATCATTGTTAAATTCGGTAGAACAAACTGCTTTGCAGATCTATCAATGATTCAAGGGTGGCCCATGAGTCCACTGCCGTGCCCTCAAGGCGTTTAGATATTCTGGTCTCTTTTATTCTTCAGCTTTCCTCTGATGTGGAGAGGCAGCAGGAGGCTGCAGGAACCGGGTGGTCCCACCCAGGCAGAGGTGCAGGCTTGGAAAAACACAGCCCAGAAAACACCAGCGGACACCAAAGGGTTGCCGTCTCAGCCGGACACACACTCACCAACAACACACTCACCACCTAGGCCTTAACCCCCCCAACCACCCATCTCAACAGCAGGGCTACACTAAGGCCTTCCCAGGCAGGCAGAGCAGGGCAGGAAGTGATGGCTGGGCCAGAGCCCACAGTACCTCCAGAACACAAATTAAACAGACAGGCCAAGCCGGTGCAGGAGAGCTGGATTTCTTACTCATACAGGAAGAACGAGATGAAAAATGTTTACTGTGAAAGCATCCTCATATTATGGCTGATAAAACGTAGTGGGAGCATGGAGGAGAGGCAGAGGGGGTGCAGAGGTGAGGGATGGTGCCTGAGGGAAGGTGGTGTAGCGGAGGGAGGGGTGGCAGAGGGATGAGCGCAGGGAATAGTGAGGCCTGGAGAGAGAACTAATGGGCTACACGGCAGTGGGTAAAACCAGAGGTGCAGTGAGGCAGCAGTGGCCTGACACAGCTGAAGGCCTCAGAGGAGAGCCAGGCCTATTAGAGGAGGATAAGGGCCTGTTTGGAGGAAGCATCCTCTCGATGCTGCGCTGGGCACCAGCACAGGCCTGGGCATCAATTAAATAGAGAAAATATGACATGGAAGTAGAAACACATGAAATAAAAACAACAAACTGCCAGGGCTGGTTGTTGCCCTCCCCGCGCCTGGAATAGAGAGGGAGCGTCGACTGGGATTTACAGAGGGTTGATTTAGTCTCCGTAGCATTGTGGAGGTGGAGGGAGTTTATGATGAGGTGCAATGTGAAGGGAAGGACAATAAATGTGCCTGGATGCCTCCTGGACAGAGTTGCAAAGTGAGATGAAAGACAAGAGAGATAGAAGATGGAGGCCTAAAACATCGAGCTCAAGTTCTACACAAGAAAATAACTAGCATGCCAATGGATGATGGCTGGGATGGCTAATTTGGTTTTAATTCACCTTCAATTCCTTCCCCTTTAAGCCTAAAGGCAGAGTCTGAGATGCCTGGCTCCAGTGGCCTAGATTCCCACAATTCCATTCAGGGCCATTTGATTTGAGTGAGTGTGCCTTGTTTGGCACTCGTCCACATGTCGGACATGTGGCGCATAAAGTCCTCTGGTGGGCAATATGGCTGATATTAGACCGACTGAGACAAACAGCTGAGCAGAGAGTCCAGTGAAGAGGGAAGCAGACTGGCACAGTAGCCTGGCAGAGGGCCAGAATCCCTTTAATTGTGACAAAAGGCTCATATGTCAGGATGCATGTGATGTGCCCCAAAGCTACTGCTAAGTGTTGGAAAATTAAACCGGTCTGCGTCCATCAAACTGTCTTTAACTGCAGCCAGTGAGCACAAGAGGAAAATGTAATTCCCACTTGATCATAGTGGGGAAATTGAAAATGAGCAGTATGGACTGGTTATGGCTAGCCTTGGACTGGAGACCTTCTGTAGTAGGGACATAATGCAATAAAACAAACTATTCTATCGTACACTCAACGAAGGAAAACAGGTCAATACTCTTTTCAACAGAATGTAAAGAGCCAAATCCATAAGGTTATTTAGTGAAAAGAAGGAGCATATCTAGAAGCCTGTTTAGAGACATTAATGATAGGGTTTACCATGCAGTGTCGACACAGCACAAGGGCAACAACAGACATCGCTTCATTCCCAGAATCAAGGCCTTTAGCATTCAACAACCATCAGGCCTTCAAGACTACCTTGTAGCCCATATTAGCGTCATCACGCAAACAGGCAACTAAGCAGACTGTGCCACACGATCTACTACTCACCATCTACTCATCATTCGTCTCTTCTGATGTGTCAGGAGATGTCATTAGTTACTTGCAGGGCGTCCTACCAAATCATCTCAGCCCCTAGTCTTCAGGAAGGCCCCTCCTGTTGGCCTCACAAAGGGGTGTGGGTGGCAGAAGCCCTTATGACAAAGCCCGATAAACAACGATGAGCCAAACTGACACCTACCGCTGATAAAGGAGCCAAACACAGAGAACCTCCCGTTTTGTGTTTGCTCAGTATGTGTGAATGTGTGCTGTTTTGGTTGTTGGTTTGGGCTGGGTTAATGTGATTTTCGTTCCGCCTGTCGGCTCCAGAGAGCAGGCTTTGTGAGTGCTGGTCAGGTGAAGCCTGGGCTCAGCCCCCTATGGCCATTAGTGTGGACAGAAGACAACCCAATAAAGGGAGAAGGACTTGACGCGGACAGGTCACTGCACAACCGGCAGTCAAAAAGCATCTTAGGCTGATTGTTACAGTGATAACAGAGAGGGGACTCTGATCTGCACAACTTAATTACTGGTCACTCTCACAGAGAGAGGTATTACGCAGATTCTAGGTGACTCCATGTCAGCCAATAAAGGCAACAAACAGCACAAGGAACGCAGCGATCCGAGCACGCTAAGAAGAGAGGTTACACGTACAAACATCTCCCGGCTACTTCAGGGAGAAGGTTCTGCTCAGAGCGAAGGGGATGGGAGGATTGGGAGCGGGGCGGCAATCTTCATGTCAACCGTTATCTCCTTAATGTGTTGTTTTCTGTTTATTACCCCCACCCCCCTCCTCTGTCCCCCAATGTTTACTTGCCATTTCCTTCTCATGCAATCTCGCTCCTTAAAAGGCACTGTGAGGAAAGCCGCCAGTGAATCTTTAAGGATTTAACTTGCAAAAAGCACCTCATATATTGTTTATGAAAAAAGCAGAGCTCCCCGCCCTCCTCCTCCTCTCATCTGCCCCCCAGCATGTTAGTTTATTTTATTTACTTATTTTTAGACTCGCACTAGTTAGGTAGAGGCGCGCTTGTCTGTGTACATCTACGTAGATGAAGACAGACTGTGTCCTCGTCTGTCATTTCATGTAAAGAGAGTCAAAACTCTTCTATTCAGGTTAAAGATTCCTGGGTGACATTTCCAATTGAGTCAACAGATTTTCCTCTAAAGAAGGAACAGGAGAAGGGCTGGGAGACAATGAAAATGTACAATGTGCCGTTGTAATGTTGACTCAAAAAGAGAATAATTAAAAACAGAATCTGTCACCCGTGTGTCAACTTGTTCCACTCTGCAGAAAGTTCCCTCTGTCAGATCTTAGTGAGCGAAATGCAGAGGGGGGAAATTACCCCCCAGTAATTGGCATCGTGATCAAGCACAGCCGTGGCAGCAGAACAATACAACCTTTAATTTATCAGAATTCATTATGAGCTACCGCTGTAACACCAGGAAACATTACAATAAATGGTGACAGAGAGAGAGGGAATCAAACGCTTTACTGTTGAATGGTTTTGTTGACTGTTTTTCCCCTCAGCGACTCAGGAGGGTGACAGAGAGGGAGAGGAGGGGTGAGGATGGGTGTCTGCCAGGGGTGGTGGAGTTCAGTAACATACCTGATCACAGTTCATCCTAATCACATCCTTGACAGGTAAACATGACATTCAACTGAGGTTTATGAATATGTATAGGGTGTGGGGCTGCCTTGTCTTCCCCTTGGCTCAGCTGTGATTGGAAAGGGCATAGGTAAAAGTGAGCTGTCAGCGGGGTCTGGGGACCCACTGTGTTCTGTTCTACACCTTAACACACAGCACCACGGCCCCAGGCGGGACCAGCCTGCTCAACTCCCCTGCCCGCACCAGATAATGGACACCTTACAGCTGAGTAGTCAACTCTGACGTTGGGAGTTGATGGTGCGGAGCGAAGCCGGAGAAAGAGGAGAAAGCCTCTCCACTTCCATTATTTATCAGGCCCAGAGGTGCTTTGAGAGAGTCAGCACTACACTATGCAGGGGGCAGAGTGACCATAAAGAGGAGCACCCATCAATGAGCATCACTGGGCTCCTGTAGGGGGGATAGGGGTGTGGCGAGGGGGGTTGGTGCTCTGAAGGAGGCTCTTTGAACCTAAAGGTCAAGACCGCAGAACAATACAGCTGAGAGTACCGGCTCTACCGTATCCTTCATTACTGAGACACAACACATTACTGAGTCTTATCTGACTGATATCCATAACAGCATCCCCGACTGTACCATCCACTGCTCTGGCATCACCATATCTAAACACAACAAACAGCAGCCTTTCCATTACATTCAACTTCATTTATCTCATCACACTACCTACAGTTAGTCCACTGTGTTTCACCATACAGTCAGTGCTCTGTCTACAGGACTCATTTGGTTCAGGTGAAAAATAAATAGCCCCAGTGCTCAGGCACACAGCCACTGCCCCCTTCCGCCAGCCCCTCCTTGGGCTGTCCACCTATCCCAGGCAGCCCCCCAGTGGAGAGAGAGCATGCCAGATGGGTTCGCTTCCTGTTGACAAATATGTTACTGCATATCAATTAGAGGGATTCTGTGCGTTGCTCCAGACTGCTGACGCTAATGGAGAGATGAGGGATGAGCCCCCTAAAAGAATTACGCTGGCTGCGGACGGGCAGTGACAGTAGGAATCCTACCACTACAGCAACCCCCATGGTTTATGACATGCCAACACAAACACACATTTGTACACACACTCCCCACAGTCACACACACACCTATGTAGCTAACCCTCCTCCCGGGTCTACATAAGTTCACCTTCCTGTGTCCTGCTCTTCTCTGCCAGTTATATTCATCTAAGCATCTGAAGCATCCGTGTCTGTCTGTCATTCAGGTAGCTACACCTGTCCCCCCAGAGCAGAGCAGAGCAGAGCAGCCAGGCCCTGATTAAGCTGTGCTGTGTGCTCCCTCTCCTCTTCACAGCACCACCTTTATTTACCCTGTCTGTCCCTGCTCCCTGCTCCCTGATCCCTGCCTGGGCCTCTGGTATCTGTTATTCCCCCTGGAGACAATGACGAAATCCTCATCCTGCAGGAGCCTCTCTCAGCGCTCCTCTAATGATGCCTTGAAAGAGCGCTGCAACACTAAACCGCTCTCCTGAGTCTCTGTGAAATATCTGTGAAATTAGAGCGACGTGCTCCGCTCCCCGCGATGGCTCCTCACACAGAAAATGAGTCTCAGTGTTAGCCATCTACCTTGATTCAGATAAAATGGATGCCAGCGAGGACATGGCAGTTGAAGTGGTAATGTACGTGGTTGTAACGGATCAAATTGTCCCTAACACTCCTAGCCTCCTTTATTACCCCTAGTCCTCCACTAGACACTGTGAGGGGTTCATTGTGAGGCAGGTGGATCCCTCATTAGGTCCCAGTCTCTGGAGTGGAGTGGGGGATAGTGGGGGCGTAGGGAGTGGGGGCGAGGGGTTAGGTCTGCTTTTACGGCCCCTCTGATGCATGGTGGTGCTGTGGCTGCTGCATAGTAGCGAGACGGGGAAACAGTCCACTGTCGAAGACTGGGGTCACTGGGGTCACTGGGGTCACTGGGATCACTGGGGTCAGAGAGATCACACACACGCATAGACATAAGCATGCGCACATAGAACATCTACAACATATTACATATGACCACTTATAAGGAATACAAATTAAAATGTTAGCACATTTATATTTGTTTATATTCGGGATCTCAATCCGTAAACCACAATTGTAATAAAATATGAAAAATATGCAAAAGCTTGAGTAACAAAAGCTAACTCAAAAGAATCAGGAAAAGAATCAAGATCCTTTAATTGTGCAACTCTTTTGGAGAGGATGGGGGTCTATGTGTGTCTAGGGGACATATGGGGATGACCTCTGGGTTGTGGCGAGGAGGTCACCAACAAGGACCCTCCAAACCCCGTCTGTGGGCCACACAGTCCAACTCCACCAGCCAGACAACAAGGGCACAGCCTACTGGTGACAGACAATCTGCCTGGCAACTCATCATCACCTCGTACAAACTGCAAATGGCATCCAGGCTCCAGGCTGTCAGACTGCAGGCCACAGTGGCTGTAGCTAGAGAAAGGGCTTCTTCCTGGGCTGAGTTGAGGAAGCCCTGGCCCTGGAGCATGGAGATAGGCCCTGCCGCTGCACTACCACTGGGTCAGTTCCCTAGCATGAAGACATGAGCTGAGAGGAGGGCAACTCTACCAGTCAGAAGTGGCAGGTATAATTGCTCTGAAAATCACTCTAAATCTGCTCCTGAAGGATCCCAGGGCATGGGGGATGTCAACGCCAATCCCATGTGGTGAAATATGTTAAGAGTGGAGCGGCACGTTCGCTCACACACACACACCCCTCGTTCACACACTCGCATACACACACATGCTGGACAGATGAAGCTGTTGGGCTGATTCTGTAGGTTTTCCTCGCATCAAGTCCACTCAACTGAGAAGACATTTCCTCATTAGCCAGCCTCAACTTCAGACAGCTGTGGGGCTGGGAGAGTCTGCGTACTGTGTGTGTGTGTGTGTGTGTGTGTGTGTGTGTGTGTGTGTGTGTGTGTGTGTGTGTGTGTGTGTGTGTGTGTGTGTGTGTGTGTGTGTGTGTGTGTGTGTGTGTGTGTGTGTGTGTGTGTGTGTGTGTGTGTGTGTGTGTGTGTGTGTGTGTGTGTGTGTGGATGAATGAGAACATATGTGTATGACAGCGAGAAAAAAAGAAGGAGACCCACATCTGTACAGAATAGCTGGGTAAAACAATGGACTGGTTAAGTGGATTGTACTTCACTGAATTGTACTGCACTGGATTGTACTGCACTGGATTGTACTGCACTAGATTGTACTGCACTAGATTGTACTGCACTGGATTGTACTGTAAGCTCCGGACTGGGGACCCTCGCTGGAGGCCCCGGACTGGGGACCGTCGCTGGAGGCTCCGGACTGGGGACCGTCGCAGGAGGCTCCGGACTGGGAACCGTCGCAGGAGGCTCCGGCCTGGGAACCGTCGCTGCAGGCTCCGGACTGGGGACCGTCCCTGAAGGCTCCGGACTGGAGACCGTCGCTGGAGTCTCCGGACTGGGGACCGTCGCTGGAGGCTCCGGACTGGGGACCGTCGCTGCAGGCTCCTTTCCCTGGATCGTCACTACAGGCTCCGGGCCATGGATCATCACTGGAGGCTTCGTGCCATGGATCATCACTACAGGCTCCGGGCCATGGATTATCACTGCAGGCTCCGGGACATTGATCATCACTGGAGGCTTCGTGCCATGGATTATCACTCGAGGCCTCGTGCCATGGATCATCACTGGAGGCTTCGGGCCATGGATCACCACTGGAGGCTTCGGGCCATGGATCATCACTGGAGGCCTCGTGCCATGGATCATCACTGGAGGCTTCGGGCCATGGAGACGCACCGGAGGTCTGGAGCGCAGAGCTGGCACAACCCGTGCTGGCTGGATGCTCACTTTAGCCCGGCAAGTGCGGGGCGCTGGCACAGGACGCACTGGGCTGTGAAGGCGCACTGGAGGCATAGTGCGTAAAGCCGGCGCAGGATATACTGTGCCGTGGAGGCGGACTGGAGGTCTGGAGCATAGAGCTGGCACAACGCGTCCTGGCTGGATGCTCACCCTAGCCCGGCAACTGCGGGGCGCTGGCACAGGACGCACTGGGCTGTGAAGGCGCACCGGAGACACAGTGCGCAGAGCCGGCGCAGGATATCCTGGGCCGAAGAGACGCACCGGAGACCAGGATCGCTGAGCCGGCACAATCCGTCCTGGCTGAATGCCCACTCTAGCATGGCAAATGCGGGGAGCTGGCACAGAGCGCACCGGGCTGTGGATGCGCATTGGAGACACAGTGCGCATCACCACATAACACGGTGCCTGACCGGTCACACGCTCCCCACAGTAAGCACGGGGAGTTGGCTCAGGTCTAAACCCTGACTCCGCCAATCTCCCCATGTGCCCCCACAAAAAATGTTTGGGGAGCTGCCTCTCGGGCTTCCGTCGTTAACTTAACTCCTCGTATCGTCGCCGTTCCTCTCTCGCTGCCTCCATCTGCTCCCTTGGACGGCGATACTCTCCAGCCTGCGTCCAGGGTCCCTCTCCATCCAGGATGTCCTCCCATGTCCACTCCTCCTGGCCACGTTGCTTGGTCCGTTTTTGGTGGGATCTTCTGTAACGGCTCTCGTTAGTGGTAGAAAGAGTAGACCAAAGCGCAGCGTGGAAAGTGTTCATGATTTTAATTTAAAAAAACACTCAAACAAAATAACAAAATCGAAAACGAGAACGCACAGTTCTGTCAGGCAACAGTAACTAAACAGAAAACAAGATCCAACAACCTAATGGTGGGAAAAAGGGTTGCCTAAGTCTGATCCCCAATCAGAGACAACGATAGACAGCTGCCTCTGATTGGGAACCACACTCGGCCAAAAACAAAGAAACAGAAAACATAGAATTTCCCACCCGAGTCACACCCTGACCTAACCAAACATAGAGAATAATAAGGATCTCTAAGGTCAGGGCGTGACAACTGCACTGGATTGTACTGCACTGGATTGTACTGCACTGGATTGTACTGCACTAGATTGTACTGCACTAGATTGCACTGCACTGAATTGCACTGCACTAGATTGTACTGCACTGGATTGTACTGCGCTAGATTGTACTGCACTAGATTGTAATGCACTTGATAGTACAGCACTGGATTGTACTGCACTGGATTGTACTGCACTGGATTGTACTGCACTAGATTGTACTGCACTGGATTGTACTGCACTGGATTGTACTGCACTAGATTGTACCGCTCTCACTCACACACATACAGGTCCTCTTAGCACACACACAGACATTGGATCCAACAATACCCACGGAAGTACAGACTAGCACTGGTAAATTGTCTGCCAGGCTAGCATAACCCCACCTCACCTCTGACCCAGCCAACCTCTGACCCAGCCCACCTCTGACCCAGCCTGTGTGAGATCATGACTATGGCTGTGAGGGGGGCTACAGCTTGAGCTCCTCTCTGTAGCCCTGTTCCTGGGTCAGTCAGAAGGGCCAGGGTCTGGGCTTGGAGCTGGATGGCCCTGGCTGGCGAGGAGCTGCCTCGTGGCCGCCTGCAGGTCCCTGCTCAGCCCCATCACAGTCCAGCCACGGTGCATGCTAGGGCAGGGAAGATGAGGGGATATGAGAGATATAAATCGTTAAGTGCCTCACCTTGGGTTGCCGATCACACCAGAGGCCACCAGCAATCTCTATTTGAAGCACTGCCTTTGCACCTTCAGGTCTCTGCTCCCTGGCCTTGCTATAAATCAGGATACACCCTCTAACCCTCTCGGTCCCTTTCTCTCTTGCTCTCTATTCTCCGCCCTCTCTTTCTGGGAAACCCACATTGTCTCTCTGAATTTCCAATAACATATACAAAATATTTCCTGCAAATATTTCTACATTTAAACTTGGAATGTCCTGACCTTGGAATATGAGGTTTCTGGTATTCTGGTTTAACTTCAACAAGTCTAAACACATTGATGTCACACAATGTGTGTCTTCAATATGGATGTTAATTATTAAAAGTCAAAAGTGGAGATACTCATGACAGCATCCAGAGCACAGGTTTAATCTGACCAACAGTCCTATAGGAGGCTATAGGAGATTATAGGAGGCTATAGGAGGCTATGTGAGGCTACATGAGGTTATATGAAGCTATATGAGGTTATATGAGGCTATAGGAGGTTATAGGAGGCTACATGAGGTTATAGGAAGCTATATGTGGTTATATGAGACTATAGGAGGTTATAGGAGGCTACATGAGGTTATATGAGGTTATATGAGACTATAGGAGGTTATAGGAGGCTATAAGAGGTCATATGAGGTTATAGGAGGCTAGAGGAGGCTATATGAGGTCATAGGATGCTATATGAGGCTATAGGAAGCTATAGGAGGTTATAGGAGGCTATATGATGCTATAGGAGGTTATAAGAAGCTATAGGAGGTTATAGGGGGCTATATGAGGCTACAGGAGGCTATAGGATCTGTGTACTGCAGTGTAGTGTAGTGACAGCAGCATGGTGCCAGGCTGGGCTGTAACAACCGTAGAGCTAGGCTAGATCTCACACGCTATGGGACCTTTCCATCCCCAGGACCCAGGGTCAGGGGGAAGCATACAGTAACAGTATCTGTGGGCACAACTATCCACCAGGACTCCTCCACTACCTCCCTTACCTCCACCCCCAGCTTCCAATGAGCCCAGAACGTGGGCCGACAGCTCAGAATGCCAGGAATGCTCTGGCCGGGGAAGAATGCACAGCCCAGGAGAGGGAGAAAGAAGTGATTGAGTAAGGCAGAGCGCAGGAAGGAGGACAGGGGCAGGAAGTGGCACAGGCCCTGCAGAGCTGCACCCCGCTGCACCCCCTCCCTACCCTGGTCTGGTCCCGCTGCACCCCCTCCCTACCCTGGTCTGGTCCCGCTGCACCCCCTCCCTACCCTGGTCTGGTCCCGCTGCACCCCCTCCCTACCCTGGTCTGGTCCCGCTGCACCCCTCCCTACCCTGGTCTGGTCCCGCTGCACCCCTCCCTACCCTGGTCTGGTCCCGCTGCACCCCCTCCCTACCCTGGTCTGGTCTCGCTGCACCCCCTCCCTACCCTGGTCTGGTCCCGCTGCACCCCCTCCCTACCCTGGTCTGGTCCCGCTGCACCCCCTCCCTACCCTAGTCTGGTCTGAACCAGATTAACATGACTGGGCCACTGCTGCATGAGATATTCTTCTAGTCTGGCTGAAGAGAGACACAAATATGTGCCATTGATATTAGAGGTTATGTTAAACAATCCATAGAGAGTAGTGGTGTTGGTGTACTACTAGAAAGTAGGGCCCTATAAAATCAGTTGTATTCTTTGTCTGATTCAGCTTAGTTTTGTCCTAAATTAAGTTTTTCCCAGTTTTTACTCACAAAATATACACTGCTCAAAAAAATAAAGGGAACACTTAAACAACACAATGTAACTCCAAGTCAATCACACTTCTGTGAAATCAAACTGTCCACTTAGGAAGCAACACTGATTGACAATAAATTTTACATGCTGTTGTGCAAATGGAATAGACAAAAGGTGGAAATTATAGGCAATTAGCAAGACACCCCCAATAAAGGAGTGGTTCTGCAGGTGGTGACCACAGACCACTTCTCAGTTCCTATGCTTCCTGGGTGATGTTTTGGTCACTTTTGAATGCTGGCGGTGCTTTCACTCTAGTGGTAGCATAAGACGGAGTCTACAACCCACACAAGTGGCTCAGGTAGTGCAGCTCATCCAGGATGGCACATCAATGCGAGCTGTGGCAAGAAGGTTTGCTGTGCCTGTCAGCGTAGTGTCCAGAGCATGGAGGCGCTACCAGGAGACAGGCCAGTACATCAGGAGACGTGGAGGAGGCCGTAGGAGGGCAACAACCCAGCAGCAGGACCGCTACCTCCGCCTTTGTGCAAGGAGGAGCAGGTGGAGCACTGCCAGAGCCCTGCAAAATGACCTCCAGCAGGCCACAAATGTGCATGTGTCTGCTCAAACGGTCAGAAACAGACTCCATGAGGGTGGTATGAGGGCCCGACGTCCACAGGTGGGGGTTGTGCTTACAGCCCAACACCGTGCAGGACGTTTGGCATTTGCCAGAGAACACCAAGATTGGCAAATTCGCCACTGGCGCCCTGTGCTCTTCACAGATGAAAGCAGGTTCACACTGAGCACATGAGCACATGTGACAGACGTGACAGAGTCTGGAGACGCCGTGGAGAACGTTCTGCTGCCTGCAACATCCTCCAGCATGACCGGTTTGGCGGTGGGTCAGTCATGGTGTGGGGTGGCATTTCTTTGTGGGGCCGCACAGCCCTCCATGTGCTCGCCAGAGGTAGCCTGACTGCCATTAGGTACCGAAATGAGATCCTCAGACCCCTTGTGAGACCATATGCTGGTGCGGTTGGCCCTGGGTTCCTCCTAATGCAAGACAGTACTAGACCTCATGTGGCTGGAGTGTGTCAGCAGTTCCTGCAAGAGGAAGGCATTGATGCTATGGACTGGCCCGCCCGTTCCCCAGACCTGAATCCAATTGAGCACATCTGGGACATCATGTCTCGCTCCATCCACCAACGCCATGTTGCACCACAGACTGTCCAGGAGTTGGCGGATGCTTTAGTCCAGGTCTGGGAGGAGATCCCTCAGGAGACCATCCGCCACCTCATCAGGAGCATGCCCAGGCGTTGTAGGGAGGTCATACAGGCACGTGGAGGCCACACACACTACTGAGCCTCATTTTGACTTGTTTTAAGGACATTACATCAAAGTTGGATCAGCCTGTAGTGTGGTTTTCCACTTTAATTTTGAGTGTGACTCCAAATCCAGACCTCCATGGGTTGATAAATTTGATTTCCATTGATCATTTTTGTGTGATTTTGTTGTCAGCACATTCAACTATGTAAAGAAAAAAGTATTTAATAAGAATATTTCATTCATTCAGATCTAGGATGTGTTATTTTAGTGTTCCCTTTATTTTTTTGAGCAGTGTATATATTTTTTACATTAAAAAAACAAAAACAACTTGAAGTTCTAAGCCCACAACAATGCTTAAACCACGTCAGGAGACCACTTTGAGGTCAGGGAAAAATCTAACAACCAGAGACTGTTGTTTGGTTAAGGCCTTTGCAGACTGTACATCTGATTCACTCTTTTATGATTATCATATGTCACATGACACATTGGTGTGATGTCACCAAGTTAAAATGTTGATGTCAACCTAGCCAGATTGTACGATTTGCTTCAGTACTGTCGTCACATTCTGCGATTGGCTTGTGAGGCCACACTACACGATAAAAGCAAAACAATCCTGACACTGCTACAACTTTGTCAGAGCCTGCGACCGCATGTAGCGGTACTTAATCAGCAGACCTAGACCATGTCACACTGACGAGCCAAGACCTCCGGCAATCGTTTACAACCTAAGAATTTGCCCACGTCATGGACATTTCGTCTGGGACAGCACAATCGTGGCATAAAGCCAGATGTACACTACACGATTTTGGCACCGATTTATCTACCCCAGACAAGTTTTGGAGATTGGAGACAAGAACAGTGATCAGCAATAGCCAATGAGAGCTCTCCAGAAAAGGAGCAAGTGAGATGATGACTTTGTATCACATCACCCAGAATGTGTACTCTCGAGCAGGAGCGATGACTACTACTAGTATGCAATTGTACTTGCCAAAGTGTCAAGTTATTTAATCTCTGACAAGCTCTTTACACGCAATGTTATTCAATTCAAAATGTATTGGATAGATATCAACTCTGTATGGCAAGCGTGAATGCTTTGAGCCATAGCTCTTTCTAGCTATCTAATCACATCACATCCTTGTCGAGACAGTGTGGTATCGAGATTCCTCACGACCAAGTGAAGCATCTTGTAGTGTGCGACCCCCGTCTGTGCCACATCGTTACGTGTGTGAACCATTACGTTGGCAACACAAAAAACTACAGGAAAGATGGTCGTTTATTGTGAGAGGCTCAGCCATGATGGGATTTTAAAAGTCATCCGCCCGGCAGAAGGCGGCTAAAATTGTACATTCTGCAAAAGCCTTTAACTATGTTTCTGTAGTGCTGATGTGATTGCAAAGTTTATAAAACAAATGGCCACTAGATTGATGCAAATAATCATGATATCATTCTGCCAGGTAGGCATAGGCTACTTTGCAGTTAACATTTAATTGAGTTTTTTGGAAAGTCTTTCCATCTACCAGAAGACGGTTGTCATGACATCAGCATCATCGCTAACGGCTACATTGAGTGCTAGTGCACACAGACAGGGGCGTTCCTGTGCAGTTGCCTCTTTTGAAAGTTGAAGGAAAATACAAATCACTGATGCATTTTTTTTCATGTCATGATAATCTTGGGAAAATGTATGCATTTTCTAATAGATTCAATAGATTTAGTTGATTTCATACTGAGTTCAATATTTTTTTCAACATTTGTTAATACTATTTTAATGTCTGGATTCGATGATTCTGTGCACGTTCTCCAAAACGCAAGGTGGTGGAGATGATGGTGGGAGGCAGTGAGTGGTGCAGAGTATGGTCACCCTACCTTCTGAGGGAGACTGTTAGCATAACTCTGGACACATACCCATACCCACACACACGCACGCACGCACGCACGCACGCACACACACACACACACACACACACACACACACACACACACACACACACACACACACACACACACACACAGAGAGAGAGATAGACTTACACCACTTCCCTGACTCACTCTGCTCAGATTTCATGACCCAGCAAATTCCTCAATGCCATTTGACCGCCAGAAATTATACAAATAATGACAATCATTTGATG